>NW_027285991.1:30000-77494 GCF_036169615.1 Heliangelus exortis | reverse complement strand
AGATTCCTTCCTGGATGGAGGATTCTTCCCTCTTCCTTCCTGAATGGGATGAGGTTCCCCTCCACTCAGCTATGGAGATATTCCAGGATCCCATTGGAGTTCTGGGGAGGGGGATGTGGTGGTCTCCAACCCCCTCCATCCCTAAGGATCCCAAGGGAGCTGCTCTCCAGCAGCACAACCCCAAACCCCTCCTGGTGCTGGGAGTTCTTCCTTCCTGGATGGAGGACTCTCCTCCTTCCGGAATGGGATGAGGTTCATCTCTATCCACATCTCTGGAGATATTCCAGGATCCTGTTGGAGTTTTGGGGAGGGGGATGTGGTGGTCTCCAACCTAAGGATCCCAAGGGAGCTGCTTTCCAGCAGCAGAACCCCAAACCCATCCCGGTGCTGGGAGTTCTTCCTTCCTGGATGGAGGACTCTCCCCTTCTCCTTCCTGGATGGGATGAGGTTCACATCTCTGGAGATATTCCAGGATCCCATTGGAGTTTTTAGGGAGGGATGTGATGGTCTCCAACCCTCTCACCCCTCTCCATCCCTCATCCCTCTCCAGGACCCCAAGGGAGCTGCTCTCCAGCAGCACAACCCCAAACCCATCCTGGTGCTGGGGTTATTCCTGGATGGAGGACTCTCCTCCTTCCTGAACAGGATGAGGTTCAGCTACAGCGATATCCCAGGATCCCATAGGAGTTTTTTGGGGGGGATGTGATGCTCCCCAACCCCTTCCATCCCTTAGGACCCCAAGGGAGCTGCTCTCCAGCAGCACAACCCCAGACCCCTCCTGATGCTGGGGCTATTCCTGGATGAAGGAGCTCTTGTCCTTCCTGAACGGGATGAGGTTCAGCTACGGTGATATCCCAGGATCCCATAGGAGTTTTTTGGGGGGGATGTGATGGTCCCCAACCCCCTCACCCCCCTCCATCCCTTAGGACCCCAAGGGAGCTGCTCTCCAGCAGCACAACCCCAAACCCATCCCGATGCTGGGGTTATTCCTGGATGGAGGACTCTCCTCCTTCCTGAACGGGATGAGGTTCAGCTACAGCGATATCCCAGGATCCCATAGGAGTTTTTTGGGGGGGATGTGATGGTCCCCAACCCCCTCACCCCCCTCCATCCCTTAGGACCCCAAGGGAGCTGCTCTCCAGTAGAACAACCCCAAACCCCTCCTGGTGCTGGGGTTATTCCTATGAGCTCTTGTCCTTCCTGAACAGGATGAGGTTCACCTCTATCCACATCTCTGGAGATATCCCAGGATCCCATTGGAGTTTCAGGGGGGAATGTTATGGTCTCCAACCCCCTCCATCCCTACTGATCCCAAGGGAGCTGCTTTCCAGCAGCACAACCCCAAACCCATCCCGATGCTGGGGTTATTCCTGGATGAAGGAGCTCTTGTCCTTCCTGAACGGGATGAGGTTCAGCTACGGTGATATCCCAGGATCCCATAGGAGTTTTTTGGGGGGGATGTGGTGGTCTCCAAGCCCCTCACCCCTCTCCAGGACCCCAAGGGAGCTGCTCTCCAGCAGCACAACCCCAAACCCCTCCTGGTGCTGGGCTTATTCCTGGATGGAGGACTCTCCTCCTTCCTGAACGGGATGAGGTTCACATCTCTGGAGATATCCCAGGATCCCATTGGAGTTTTTTGGGGAGGGATGTGATGGTCCCCAACCCCCTCACCCCCCTCCATCCCTTAGGACCCCAAAGGAGCTGCTCTCCAGCAGCACAACCCCAAACCCCTCCTGGTGCTGGGAGTTCTTCCTTCCTGGATGGAGGATTCTCTCCTTCTCCTTCCTGGACAGGATGAGGTTCACATCTCTGGAGATATCCCAGGATCCCATAGGAGTTTTCTGGGGGATGTGGTGGTCTCCAACCCCCTCACCCCTCTCCATCCCTTAGGACCCCAAGGGAGCTGCTCTCCAGCAGCACAACCCCAACCCCCTCTTGGTGCTGGGAGTTCTTCCTTCCTGGATGGAGGACTCTCCTCCTTCCTGAACAGGATGAGGTTCACCTCTATCCACATCTCTGGAGATATCCCAGGATCCCATTGGAGTTTTTTTGGGGGGATGTGATGGCCTCCAACCCCCTCACCCCTCTCCATCCTTTAGGACCCCAAGGGAGCTGCTCTCCAGTAGAACAACCCCAAACCCATCCCGATGCTGGGGTTATTCCTGGATGGAGGACTCTCCTCCTTCCTGAACGGGATGAGGTTCAGCTACGGTGATATCCCAGGATCCCATAGGAGTTTCAGGGGGGGATGTGGTGTTCTGTAACCTCCTCCACCCTAAGGACCCCAAGGGAGCTGCTTTCCGGCAGCACAACCCCAAACCCCTCGTGGTGCTGGGAGTTCTTCCTTCCTGGATGAAGGAGCTCTTGTCCTTCCTGAACAGGATGAGGTTCACCTCTATCCACATCTCTGGAGATATCCCAGGATCCCATAGGAGTTTTTTGGGGGGGATGTGATGCTCCCCAACCCTCTCACCCCCCTCACCCTTTCTCCCCTCCCCCAGACATCCGCCTGCGGGTCCGAGCCGAGTACTGCCAGCACGAGACGGCGCTCCAGGGCAACGTCTTCTCCAACAAACAGGACCCTCTGGAGAGGCAATTCGAGCGTTTCAACCAGGCCAACACCATCCTCAAATCCCGGGATTTGGGATCCATCATCTGCGACATCAAGTTCTCAGAGCTCACCTACCTCGACGCCTTCTGGCGCGATTACATCAACGGCTCCTTGCTGGAGGCCCTCAAGGGCGTCTTCATCACGGACTCCCTCAAGCAGGCAGTGGGACACGAGGCCATCAAGCTCTTGGTCAACGTGGACGAGGAGGACTACGAGGTGGGGAGGCAGAAACTCCTGAGGAACTTGATGCTGCAGTCTGCACCCTGAGACCACCCCCCCCTCTCCCCATCTCTGCTCCTTTCCCCCCCTCACCTCCCCCCCCCTCTGTCTCTCTTTCTCTTTTTCCTTTGTGTTTTTTGGGTTTTTTTTTTTTTTTTTTTTTAGGGGGGTTTCTCTCACAGGGGGGAGACCCAGTGTGGTTTTGTTGGGTTTTTTTTATTTTATTTTTGGGGGTTTTTTTCTCAAGGGGATGGAGGGCCCGGTGTGGTGTGAGGGGGAGGGTGGTGTGGGGGGGCAGTCCCCTCCCTTCCTTTTCCTCTCCACTCTCAGCTTCATTTTTTTTTTTTTTTCCCCCCCCCCCTCTATTTTGTATCCATTAAAAACAACAAAAAAAGGCAAAATCCTGCCTGGGCACCTCAGTGAGGGGGAGGCCAAGAGAGGGGGAGTGTGTGGGGGGCTCAGTTGCACCAGGGGGGACCCCCGGGGTGACTTTGTCCCTCTCTGCCCCCCCCCAATCAGCCTCTGGGGGGGTCCTTGGGCAGTGTCCCCCCCCTCCCCCCCCTGTGTCACCTCGTGGGTTTCTCAGGAGTCAAAGTGTCCCCTGGCCAGGTCCCTGCAGTGTCCCCTGGACCATGTGCCTTGTGTCCCCCTCCCCTGGGGGGGGTCGAGGGGGGGGTGGGATGGGACCAGTGCCGAGGGACACCCCAGGATCCCCTTCCCCTCTGTCCCCCCCCCCCCTCAAAACGGGGGTGCAGGGGGGGCTCTGCCTGTTGCTGGCAGCAGGCAGCAGAGCCCCTGCCTGCTCCTGCTGGGCCCTGGCCCCCAAAACGGCCCTGACACCCCCCTCCAGGACCCCAAAAATGACCGTCCCCCCCCCCCTACCCCTCCCTTAACTGCTGCCTGGAGAGAAGGGAGGGAGGGGGGATGGGGGGGGGGGGGGGGGAAGGATTTATTGATTTCTTTTTTTTTTTTTTTTTTTTTTTTTTTTATTTTATTCCAGCTCCATCCTGGTTTTGTGGTTTTTGGGGTTTTTTCTCTCCCCAACCCCCTGTGGGGCAGGGGGGGGGACTCGTGGTGCGTGTGGACCCCTCCCCCTCACCCCCCTAAACCCCTCCCCCCCCAACCCCCCCAAACCCCTTTCCCCCCGCCGGGCGGTTCTGCCCCAAACTCGGTGTAATTTCTGTGATTTCTGTATTTTTTAAACTCGGTCACATTTCCCTGTGGAGCTTTGGGATTCTTGGAATAAACATCAACGGCAGCACCCGGCTCCCTCCTTCTGCCCTGGGACCCCCCGACAAAGAGGGGAGGACCCCAATAAAGAGGGGGGAGAGCCCTGATTTATTTGGGACCCCAATAAGGAGGGGGAAGACCCCTGATTTATTTGGGACCCCAATAAAGAGGGGAGGACCCCAATAAAGAGGGGGGAGACCCCTGATTTATTGGGGACCCCAATAAAGACAGGGAGACCCCTGATATATTTGGGACCCCAATAAAGAGGGGGAGAGCCCTGATTTATTTGGGACCCCAATAAAGAGGGGGGAGACCCCTGATTTACTTGGGACCCCAGTAAAGAGGGGGAGACCCCAATAAAGAGGGGGGAGACCCCTGAATTTGGGACCTCAATAAGGAGGGGGGAGACCCCTGATTTATTTGGGACCCCAGTAAAGAAGGGGAGACCCCAATAAAGAGGGGGGGAGAGCCCTGATTTATTGGGGACCCCAATAAAGAGGGGGAGACCCCAATAAAGAGGGGGAGACCCCAATAAAGAGGGGGGAGACTCCTGATTTATTTGGGACCCCAATAAAGAGGGGGAGACCCCAATAAAGAGGGGGAGACCCCTGATTTATTTGGGACCCCAGTAAAGAGGGGGAGACCCCAATAAAGAGGGGGGAGACCCCTGATTTATTTGGGACCCCAATAAGGAGGGGGGAGACCCCTGATTTATTTGGGACCCCAATAAAGAGGGGGAGACCCCAATAAAGAGGGAGACCCTGATTTATTTGGGACCCCCAATAAAGACAGGGAGACCCCTGATATATTTGGGACCCCAATAAAGAGGGGGAGAGCCCTGATTTATTTGGGACCCCAATAAAGAGGGGGGAGACCCCTGATTTACTTGGGACCCCAGTAAAGAGGGGGAGACCCCAATAAAGAGGGGGGAGACCCCTGATTTATTTGGGACCCCAGTAAAGAAGGGGAGACCCCAATAAAGAGGGGGAGACCCCTGATTTATTTGGGACCCCAATAAGGAGGGGGAAGACCCCTGATTTATTTGGGACCCCAATAAAGAGGGGAGGACCCCAATAAAGAGGGGGGAGACCCCTGATTTATTGGGGACCCCAATAAAGACAGGGAGACCCCTGATATATTTGGGACCCCAATAAAGAGGGGGAGAGCCCTGATTTATTTGGGACCCCAATAAAGAGGGGGGAGACCCCTGATTTACTTGGGACCCCAGTAAAGAGGGGGAGACCCTAATAAAGAGGGGGGGAGACCCCTGATTTATTTGGGACCCCAATAAAGAGGGGGGGACCCCAATAAAGAGGGGGGAGACTCCTGATTTATTTGGGACCCCAATAAAAAGGGGGAGACCCCAATAAGGAGGGGGGAGACCCCTGATTATTTGGGACCCCCAGTAAAGAAGGGGAGACCCCAATAAAGAGGGGGAGACCCCTGATTTATTTGGGACCCCAGTAAAGAAGGGGAGACCCCAATAAAGAGGGGGGAGACTCCTGATTTATTTGGGACCCCAATAAGGAGGGGGAACCCCAATAAAGAGGGGGGAGAGCCCTGATTTATTGGGGACCCCAATAAGAGGGGGAGACCCCAATAAAGAGGGGGGGGAGACCCCTGATTTATTTGGGACCCCAATAAAGAGGGGGAGACCCCAATAAAGAGGGGGGGAGACCCCTGATTTATTTGGGACCCCAATAAAGAGGGGGGAGACCCCTGAATTTGGGACCCCAATAAAGAGGGAGGAGACCCCTGATTTATTTGGGACCCCAATAAGGAGGGGAGACCCCAATAAAGAGGCGGGAGACCCCTGATTTATTTGGGACCCCAATAAAGAGGGGGAGACCCCAATAAAGAGGGGGAGACCCCTGATTTATTTGGGACCCCAATAAAGAGGGGGAGACCCCAATAAAGAGGGGGAGACCCCTGATTTATTTGGGACCCCAATAAAGAGGGGGAGACCCCAATAAAGAGGGGGGAGAGCCCTGATTTATTTGGGACCCCAATAAAGAGGGGAGACCCCAATAAAGAGGGGGGGAGACCCCTGATTTATTTGGGACCCCAATAAAGAGGGGGGAGACCCCTGAATTTGGGACCCCAATAAAGAGGGAGGAGACCCCTGATTTATTGGGACCCCAATAAGGAGGGGAGACCCCAATAAATAGGGGGAGACCCCTGATTTATTTGGGACCCCAATAAAGAGGGGGAGACCCCAATAAAGAGGGGGAGACCCCTGATTTATTTGGGACCCCAATAAAGAGGGGGAGACCCCAATAAAGAGGGGGAGACCCCTGATTTATTTGGGACCCCAATAAAGAGGGGGAGGACCCCAATAAAGAGGGGGGAGAGCCCTGATTTATTTGGGACCCCAATAAAGAGGGGGAGACACCAATAAAGAGGGGGGGAGACCCCTGATTTATTTGGGACCCCAATAAAGAGGGGGAGACCCCAATAAAGAGGGGGAGACCCCTGGTTTATTTGGGACCCCAATAAAGAGGGGGAGACCCCAATAAAGAGGGGGGGACCCCCTAGGAGGGGTCGGAGGGGTCCTTCTGGCTGTAGCCTGGGGACTCTTAAGTGCATTATTTTGGGGGGGGGGGGGAGAGAGGAGGGAGCAGCCTGAAACGGAGTGACTCTGGTTCCACTCTGGATCTCACCCCCCCCCCCCCCTCCCCCCAGGGGGAGGTTCTCAGGGTTCTGGTCCCAGCCTCACGGTGCCGTAGAGGTCGCGGCGCCGATGGTTCTGGACCGGGATCTCCCTGCGGACCCGGTGCAGGTACTGGAGGTCGATCTCGGCGTAGCAGAGCCCCGGCCCCTCGTGGCACTGGGCCACCACCGCCCCCCAGGGATCCACCACCAGGGAGTGCCCGTAGGACACGCGGCGCTCGTGGTTCCGACCCGTTTGGGCCGCGGCCACCACGTAGCACTGGGTCTCGATGGCCCGGGCCCGCAGCAGAACCTGGGGAGGGGGGGGGACACACACGCCTCAACCCCCCTGAGCCCCCCTCTCCTCCCCCATGTCCCCCCCCTCCCCAGGACAAAAAAGAGGGGGAGGAGGTGGTTCTGAGGGTTCTGAGGGTTCTGAGCTCACCTCCCAATGGGCCGAACCGGTGGGGAAGGTGAAGGCAGAGGGGAAGGAGAGGATCTCGGCTCCGGCACCGCGCAGAGCCAGGGAGAGCTCCGGGAAACGGAGATCGTAGCAGATGGAGAGGCCCAGCTGGGGACATGGGGACAGTGTGGGGACAGCGTGGGGACATCAGTGGGGACACGGGGACATCAGTGGGGACAGGGGGACAGGCATGGGGACAGGGGGACAGTGTGGGGACATGGGGACAGCGTGGGGATGTGAGGACAGTGTGGGGACATCAGTGGGGGCAGCGTGGGGACACGGGGACAGTGTGGGGATGTGGGGACATCAGCGGGGACAGTGTGGGGACATCATTGGAGACACGGGGACAGTGGTGCGTGGGGGTCCCCAGTGGGTGGGGAATCCTCAATGGGTGGGGGTCCCTGTTCTGTGGTGATTCCCAGTGGGTGGGGGCATCAGTGGGGGACATCAATGGGGACAGTGTGGGGACGGGGACAGCATGGGGATGTGGGGACATCAGTGGGGACACGGGGACAGTGTGGGGATGTGGGGACAGTGTGGGGACAGGGGGGACAGTGTGGGGACATGGGGACAGTGTGGGGGCATCAGTGGGGACAGTGTGGGGACACAGGGACAGTGTGGGGATGTGGGGACAGTGTGGGGACATCATTGGGGACACGGGGACAGCATGGGGACAGGGGGACAGCGTGGGGATGTGGGGACTGTGGGGATGTGGGGACATCAGTGGGGGCAGCGTGGGGACACGGGGACAGTGTGGGGACATGGGGACATCAGTGGGGACACAGGGACAGCGTGGGGATGTGGGGACATCAGTGGGGACATCACTGGGACATGGGTGGCTGAGGAAGATGGGTGCTCCCGTTACCACTTCCAGGGGGCTCCAGAGGAGATGGAGACCCCCGAGTGAGTCCCCTGGGGGAGGGGCAGGGGGCACAAGTGGCTCCTGGGGACATTCCCGTGGGACATTCCCATGGGACATTCCCATGGGACACGAGGACAATTTTTTCCCCCAGCCCCAGGAATGCTCTCCCAGGGGAATTTGGGGTCTCATCCGGACGGGTGCCGGGACGTCCCCTCCACAGAACTCCAGGAGTCGGAGCAGCTGCTCCTGGGGGTCCAAACTGAGGTTCTGTGAGGAGGGGGGGCACAGGGCAGAGGGGACACGGAGCCCCCACCCCTCACCTTCCCCGCGGGGGTGCTGATGGGGGGCAGGATTTGGGTGCCGGGGTTGGTGAAGCTGCTCTCCCTCATGGTGACGCTGCCCTCCAGCTCCACGTCACACAGGTGACACTTCCTGTAGGCGGCCACCAACGCCCCTGGGGACAACACGGGGAGGGGGACGTGGGTGTGGGTGGGGGGGTCAGGACCCCTCCTGTCAGCGGGGGGGCGGTGGGGGGGGTTGGGGGTCTCACCCGTGGGGTCCAGCACCGCGTGGCAGTTGTAGATGCGCCCCGTGGCGGCCCAGTCCTGGGCCCGCTCGTGGAAGCCCCCCAGGGACAGCCACACGCCACACTCCCTGGGGGGGGGGACACCTTGTCACCCCCGGGACCCCCCCTGTCACCCTCAGGGCCTCCCTCTGCCCCCCAGTACCCTGGGGATCCCCCTCATCACCCTGGGGACCCTGCGGCTCTGTCACCCCCTGGGCTCTTGGGGTCCCCAGTGGGTGGGAATCCTCAGTGGGTGGGGGTCTCCAGTGGGTGGGGGTCCCTGTTCTATGGTGATTCCCAGTGGGTGGGGGTCCCTGTGCGTGGGGGTCCCCAGTGGGTGGGAATCCTCAATGGGTGGGGGTCTCCAGTGGGTGGGGGTCCCTGTTCTATGGTGATTCCCAGTGGGTGGGGGGTCCCTGGTGGGTGGGAATCCTCAATGGGTGGGGGTCCCCAGTGGGTGGGGGTCCCTGCTCTATGGTGATTCCCAGTGGGTGGGGGTCCCTGGTGCGTGGGGGGTCCCTGGTGTGTGGGGTCCCCAGTGGGTGGGGGGTCCCTGGTGTGGCGGGTCCCTGGTGCGTGGGGGTCTCTGGTGCGTGGGGTCCCTGGTGCGTGGGGGTCTCCAGTGGGTGGGGGTCTCTGGTGTGTGGGGTCTCTGGTGCGTGGGGGTCTCCAGTGGGTGGGGGTCTCTGGTGTGTGGGGTCCCCAGTGGGTGGGGGTCTCCAGTGGGTGGGGGTCCCTGTTCTATGGTGATCCCCAGTGGGTGGGGGTCCCTGGTGCGTGGGGGTCCCCAGTGGGTGGGAATCCTCAATGGGTGGGGGTCCCCAGTGGGTGGGGGTCCCTGCTCTATGGTAATTCCCAGTGGGTGGGGGGTCCCTGGTGGGTGGGGGTCCCTGGTGTGTGGGGTCCCCAGTGGGTGGGGGGTCTCTGGTGTGTGGGGTCCCTGGTGTGTGGGATCCCCAGTGGGTGGGGGTCCCCAGTGGGTGGTACCTGGCCAGCTGTGCGTAGCGCCCCATGATGTCCCCATCCAGTCCCTCCGCCAGGCTCAGGGTCTGCTCCGTGTCCGCCCCGATGTAATCGAAGCCCTCGGGGAGGAAGACGATGGCGGCGCCGCGCTGAGCCGCCTCCCGCACCAGGGAGGAGCAAAGGGCCACGTTCCGCTCCTTCTCCGGGGTGGAGGTGACCTGAGCCACCGCCACCAAAGCCTTCTGCCCCGGGGGACACGACATGGCCCGGGGAGGGGACCTGCGGCACACCGGGGGTCACGGTGACAGCCCCGGAATGACCCCCCCCCCCCCTCCCACCCCCCCGAACCCGTGTCCCCAAGGCACCTCCTGGGGGTCCGGAGCTCTGCGGGAAGAGGCAGCGCAGGGGGGCCCTGGGGAGAGCTCTGAGCCTGGGGGAGACCCCCCCCCGAGAAAATCAGCACCCCCCGAAACAGACCCAGCACCCCCCGGAATTAACCCAGATCAGCCCCAAAACCGACCCAGCACCCCCCGGATTCCCTCAGATCAGCCCCAAAACTGCCCCAAGACGCCGGGAATTAACCCAGATCAGCCCCAAAACTGCCCCAGCACCCCCCGGAATTACTCCAGATCACCCCAAAACTCCATAACGAAGTTATTCGATCACCCCAAAACTGACCCAGATTCCCCCGAAATTAACCCAGAGCAGCTCCCACCACCCCCCCCCCCCCAAAACCGCCCCAGCCACCCCCAGACCCCCCCCCCAGCTCTGTTCCCACCTCCCCGCTTCACCCCAATTTTCCTCCCGCCCTCCCCAATCACCTCCTACACCCCCCCAACTGCCCCCCAGACCCCAGCGCCTCCTCAAACCCCCCCAAACCCTCCCGGACCCCCCCAAACCTCCCGGACCCCCCCCATCCCCTACATTCCCCCCCGACGGCAAAGTCCCGAGGGCGGTGCTGCCCTCAGTAAAGATGGCGCCCGCCCCGCCTCCCCCGGCGGCCTCGCTGCCCTCAGTAAAGATGGCGGCGCTTCCGGTCTGCGCCGGAAGAGGCGGAGAAGAAACCGGGGGGGGGAACAAGATGGCGGAGACGGGGAAGGGGCGGGCGGCAACGGCAGCGACCACGACCCCCGGGGGAAAGGGACTGACAGCGGAGCAGGTCCGGACCGGGAGGGTTCCGGGAACCGGGGAGGGGGCTCAGGGTACCGAGGGATGGGGGTGCCTGGGTTCTGGGAGGGGCGGGGGGCTGAGGGGGAGGCGGCCTGGAACTGAGTGGGGGGCCGGGGGAGTCCTGAGGGGATGAGGGGGGGGTCCTGAGGGATGAGGGGGGGTCCCTGGGGATGAGGGGGGGGGGCTGAGGGTTGAGGGGGGGCCTGAGGATGAGGGGGGGTCCCTGGGGATGAGGGGGGGGGCTGAGGGTTGAGGGGGGGCCTGAGGGATGAGGGGGGGTCCCGGGGGCTGAGGGGGGGGGCTGAGGGTTGAGGGGGGGGGCTGAGGGCTGAGGGGGGTCCCGGGGGGATGAGGGGGGGGTCCTGAGGGATGAGGGGGGGGTCCTGAGGGTTGAGGGGGGGTCCTGAGGGATGAGGGGGGGGGTCCCTAGGGATGAGGGGGGGGGCCTGAGGGATGAGGCGGGGTCCCGGGGGATGAAGGGGGGGGCTGAGGGTTGAGGGGGGGGGCTGAGGGATGAGGGGGGGTCCTGAGGGATGAGGGGGGGGTCCTGGAGGATGAGGGGGGGGCCTGAAGGTTGAGGGGGGGGTCTGAGGGATGAAGGGGGGTCCCGGGGGATGAGGGGGGGTCCCGGGGGGTTCCTGAGCTGAGGAGGGGTCCCGGTTCCCCAGGTCGTGTCCCGGTTCAATCGGCTCCGTCAGGAACAGAGGGGTTTGGCCTCGAAAGCGGCGGAGTTGGAGCTGGAGCTGAATGAGCACGGGTGGGGGGGGGGGGCCTGGAATTGGAGGGGGGGGGTCCTGGGGTTGGGGAGGGGGTCCTGGAATTGGGGGGTTGAAGTCCTGGGGTTGGGGAGGGGGTCCTGGAATTGGGGAGGGGGTCCTGGAATTGCGGGGTTGAAGTCCTGGGGTTGGACGGGGTCCTGGGGGTGGGGAGAGGAGAGACCCTGGAATTGGGGAGGGGGCCCTGGGATTGAGGGGGGATCCTGGGGTTAGGGGGGGTCCTGGGATTGGGGGGGGGGGGTCTCCTCTCCTCCTCATGCCCACCCCCACCCCCAGTCTGGTGATCGAGACCCTGCGGGAAGTGGATCCCTCCCGGAAGTGTTTCCGGATGGTGGGGGGGATCCTGGTGGAGAGGACGGTGCGGGAGGTGCTGCCTGCACTGGAGGGGAACAAGGAGCAGGTGAGGGGGGGACACAGCCCCCCCGGGACACCCCCACCACCCAGACACCCCCCTGACATCCCCTTGGACCCCCTCATATCCTTGTCTGGGATCCCCCAAAGACCCCTGAGGACCCCAAAATCCTCCTGAGACCCCCCAAAGCCCCCCCAGGGAACCCCAGACCCCCCCTGGGACACCCCAGACCCCCACCTGGGACATCCAGAGTCCCCCTGGGTTGACCCAGACCCCCAGAGCCCCCCTTGAGACACCCAAAACCACCTCTGGGACCCCCCAGACCCCCAAACCTTCCCCTGAGACACCCAAAACCACCTCTGGGACCCCCCAGACCCCCAAACCTTCCCCTGGGACACCCCAAAACCTGCCCTGGGACACCCCAAACCCCCCCCCGGGACATCCCAGACCCCCAGAACCCCCCCTGAGACACCCAAAACCACCTCTGGGACACCCCAGACCCCCAAACCTTCCCCTGGGACACCCCAAAACCCACCCTGGGACATCCCAGAGTCCCCCTGGGTTGACCCAGACCCCCAGAACCCCCCCTGAGACACCCAAAACCCGCCCTGGGACACCCCAGACCCCCAAACCTTCCCCTGGGACACCCCAAAACCTGCCCTGGGACACCCCAGACCCCCCCCGGGACATCCCAGAGTCTCCCTGGGTTGACCCAGACCCTCAGAACCCCCCCTGAGACACCCAAAACCCACCCTGGGACACCCCAAAACCCACCCTGGAACACCCCAGACCCCCCCTGGGATGACCCAGAACCCCCCTGAGACACCTGAACCCCCCCCCTGGGACCCCCAGAGCCTCCAAACCCCTCCTAGGACTCACCACGACCCCTCCCAGATTTCCCCCGGATACCCCTTGACCCCCCCCCGAGACCCCTTTAGCATCCCCTGGGACCTCCCAACTCCCCTTCCAGACCCCCAGACCCCCCCCCAGAGACCCCCCAATCCCTCTTTGCCCCCCCAGATCAGCAGAATCCTGGAATCCCTGAGCCAGCAGCTGAGAGCCAAGGGCCGGGAGCTGAACGAGTTCAGGGAGCAGCACAACATCCGCCTGGGGGGGGAAGAAGACCCCCGGCAGCCCCCCCGGGAGGGCCCCGAGGAGCCCAAGGGGGGCTCAGCGGGGGTCCTGGTCTCGTAGCCCCCCACCCCATTATTTGTTGTCCCCTCCCCCCCCCCCCAGTGGTGTTTTTGTTAAATAAATGGGGGGTGTTTGCCTTGGGCCACGTGTGGGTGCTGAGGGGGGGGGACAGGGTGGGACCCCCAGGGAGGTGACACTGGGGGGGTGGGGCAGGGTGAGACCCCCAGGGAGGTGACACTGGGGGGGGGGGCAGGGTGAGACCCTCAGGGAGGTGGCACTGGGGGGGGACAGGGTGAGACCCCCAGGGAGGTGACACTGGGGGGGGGACAGGGTGAGACCCCCAGGGAGGTGACATTGGGGGGGGGGGCAGGATGGGACCCCCAGGGAGGTGACACGGGGGGGGGGGACAGGGTGAGACCCCCAGGGAGGTGGCACTGGGGGAAGGGGACAGGATGGGACCCCCAGGGAGGTGGCACTGGGGGGGGACAGACAGGGTGAGACCCCCAGGGAGGTGGCACTGGGGGGGGGGGGCAGGATGGGACCCCCAGGGAGGTGACACTGGGGGGGGGGACAGGGTGAGACCCCCAGGGAGGTGACACTGGGGGGAGAGGACAGGGTGAGACCCCCAGGGAGGTGACGCTGGGGGGGGGGACAGGATGGGACCCCCAGGGAGGTGGCACTGGGGGGGGGACACAGGGTGAGACCCCCAGGGAGGTGACACTGGGGGGGGGACACAGGGTGAGACCCCCAGGGAGGTGACACTGGGGGGGGGGGACAGGATGAGACCCCCAGGGAGGTGACGCGGGGGGGGGGGGACAGGATGGGACCCCCAGGGAGGTGACATTGGGGGGGGGGGCAGGATGGGACCCCTGGCTCTTTTCCCCGTGGGTGACACAGCGTCCCCTCCACCCCACTCCACGGGGAGGTGACACTCGGGTGACATTGGGGATAGGGGGGGGGTGGCTCCCAGCCGGTCTGGGCCGATGTCCCCTGGCTGTGGCTGTCACCTCCCCGCGGTGTCACTGTCACCCTGTGCCAGGCTGGCGCGTGCCGGTGGCCGCCACCCGGGGGGTGGGGCCATTGTGTTGACTGTACACAGCCCCCCCACCCCCACAGTGTCCCCACCGGTCCCCTCCGGTTCCTCCGTGGCCGCTGTCCCCCTATAAGGGAGGGGACACCGGGGAGGTGACACCGGGGAGGTGACAGCGGGGAGGTGACAGCATGGAGGGGACCCGGGGGACACGGATGGAGGAGGCTGAGCACGAGGGGCACATGGGCACCGTGCACGGCGTCTCGGGACCCGGTACCCCCGTGGGGACGGGGACACCCGTGGGCTTTGGGACCCCAAGATGGGGACGGGGGGGGAGAAGGGGACAGGGATGGGGACACAGGAGCTGCGGGGGGGGGAGGCTGAGAACAGGGGGGGTGACAGTGGCGTGTCCCCAGGGTGGTGGCAGTGGGGGGGGTGACAGTGGCGTGTCCGCTCAGTGGGGGGGGTGACAGTGGGGTGTCCCCACAGTGGTGGCAGTGGGGGGGGGTGTGACAGTGGCGTGTCCCCACGGTGGTGGCACTGTGGGGGGTGACAATGGCGTGTCCCTCCCCATGGTGGTGGCACTGTGGGGTTGACAGTGGCGTGTCCCCACAGTGGTGGCAGTGTGGGGGTGACAGTGGCGTGTCCCCACGGTGGTGGCAGTGTGGGGGTGACAGTGACGTGTCCCCACAGTGGTGACAGTGGGGGGGGTGACAGTGGCGTGTCCCCACAGTGGTGGCAGTGGGGGGGGTGACAGTGGCGTGTCCCCACAGTGGTGGCAGTGGGGGGGGTGACAGTGGCGTGTCCCCACAGTGGTGACAGCCACCCACATGGCGGGGGCAGCCATGTACGAGCTGGTGCGGGTTGGCCACGCTGAGCTGGTGGGGGAGATCATCCGTCTGGACGGGGACATGGCCACCCTCCAGGTCTACGAGGAGACCTGTATCCTGTCCCCTGCCTGTCCCCTGCCTGTCCTCTGCCTGTCCCCATGTCCCCTGCCCTTCCCCTTCCTCCCATTCCTCTGCTCTCCCCTCCTCCTGTCCCCTCTCTGTCCCCGTGTTCCCCCTCCCTGTCCTCTACTTGTCCCCCTATCCCTCTGGTCCTGTCCCCTGTGTCCCCTTCCTGTCCCCCTGGTCTTGTCCCCTTTGTCCCCTCCCAGTTCCCCCCAGTCCTGTCCCCTTTGTCCCTTCCCTGTCCCCCCGGTCCTCTCCCCTTTGTCCCCTCCCTGCCCCCCTGGTCCTGTCCCCTTTGTCCCCTCCCAGTTCCCCCCAGTCCTGTCCCCTTTGTCCCTTCCCTGTCCCCCCGGTCCTCTCCCCTTTGTCCCCTCCCTGCCCCCCTTGTCCTGTCCCCTTTGTCCCCTCCCAGTTACCCCCGGTCCTGTCCCCTTTGTCCCTTCCCTGTCCCCCCGGTCCTCTCCCCTTTGTCCCCTCCCTGTCCTCCCGGTCCTGTCCCCTTTGTCCCCTCCCTGTCCCCCGGTCCCGTCCCTTTGTCCCCTCCCTGTCCCCCGGTCCCGTCCCTTTGTCCCTTCCCTGTCCCCCCGGTCCTGTCCCCTTTGTCCCCTCCCTGTCCCCCCGGTCCCGTCCCTGTGTCCCCTCCCAGTTCCCCCACTCCTGTCCCCTGTGTCCCCTCCCAGTTCCCCCACTCCTGCCCGCTGTGTCCCCTCCCTGTCCCCCTCCTCCTGTCCCCCTGTCCCCCTGTCCCCCCCATCTCTGGGTGTCCTTTCCTGAGCGGGGGGCACAGCGGGGGTGCGTGTTGGGGACCCGGTGGTGCGGACGGGGCAGCCGCTGGCGGTGGAATTGGGTCCGGGCCTTTTGGGCTCCATCTTCGACGGGATCCAACGCCCCCTCCGGGACATCGCGCAGAGCACCCGCAGCATCTACATCCCGCGGGGCACCCGCGTCCCCGCCCTGCCCCGACACCTCACCTGGGACTTTGTCCCCAGCAAGGACATCAGGGTGAGCAGGGACCCCCCCCCCCCCTGGGTCCCGGGGGCCTTTTGGGGACGCTGCTTTTCCCCATCGGGGTCTCACCTCGTGCCTCCCGGGGACAAGGGGACACCTCTCCTCCCCACTGCTGTCCCCCCTGCCTCCTGGGGACACGGGGACACCCCTTCTGGCCACGGGGGTCCCTCATCCTGACGACCCCCCGGCCCCCTCCTCCTCCAGGTTGGGAGCCACGTGACCGGCGGTGACATTTATGGGACGGTGATGGAGAATTCCCTGATCCAGCACAGGATCATGGTGCCACCTCGCAGCCGGGGCACTGTCACCTACATCGCACCCCCAGGACACTACAGCGTCACGGTGAGGGGCGGGGGAGGGGGGGGGACGCGAGGTGACAAAGTGACAAAATGTGCCCAGGGGCGGGGGGTGGGGACTCAAGAGGTGGGCGATGGGTTTGGGGTGGGGTTGGGGGTGAGCGAATGCTCTGGTGTCGTGTGTGTCCCAACCCCCCCCCAGGACGTGGTGCTGGAGCTGGAGTTCCAAGGCCAGCGGGAGCCCCTCCCCATGCTGCAGGTCTGGGCCGTGCGACAGAACCGCCCCGTGGCCGAGAAACTGCCGGCAAAAAACCCACTGCTGACCGGGCAGAGAGTGCTGGATGCCCTCTTCCCGTAGGGACAGGGAGAGGGGACAAGGGAGAAGGGACAGGGGGGGGAGAAAGGGACATGGAAATGGAGATGGGCGGGGATAGGAATGGGGATGGGAAGAGGGATGGAGATGGGAGTAAGGGACATCTGGAGCTGAGGACTGGGGACAGAGAAAGGGGGTGGAGGATTGGGATATGGGTGGGGATGGGAAGAGGGGTGGGGATGGGAAGAGGGATGGGGATGGGATGAGGGATGGGGATGGGATGAGGGATGGGAAGAGGAATGGGGATGGGAAGAGGGGTGGGGATGGGATGAGGGGTGGGGATGGGAAGAGGGATGGGGATGGGATGAGGGGTGGGGTTGGGAAGAGGGATGGGGATGGGATGAGGGATGGGGATGGGAAGAGGGATGGGGATGGGAAGAGGGGTGGGGTTGGGAAGAGGGGTGGGGATGGGATGAGGGGTGGGGATGGGAAGAGGGGTGGGGATGGGAAGAGGGATGGGGATGGGAAGAGGGGTGGGGATGGGAAGAGGGGTGGGGATGGGAAGAGGGATGGGGATGGGAAGAGGGGTGGGGATGGGAAGAGGGGTGGGAAGAGGGATGGGGATGGGAAGAAGGATGGGGATGGGAAGAGGGGTGGGAAGAGGGGTGGGGATGGGAAAAGGGGTGGGGATGGGATGAGGGGTGGGGTTGGGAAGAGGGATGGGGTGGGAATCTCGTGGCCATCCCCAAGTGTCCCCATCCCCAGGTGTGCTCAGGGTGGCACCACGGCCATCCCGGGGGCCTTCGGCTGTGGTAAAACCGTCATCTCCCAGTCCCTCTCCAAGTATTCCAACAGCGACGTCATCGTCTACGTGGGCTGCGGCGAGCGCGGCAACGAAATGTCCGAGGTCCTCAGGGACTTCCCTGAGGTGGGGACGGGGACAAAAGGGACAAAGGGGGGAGGGGAGGGGACGCACCCACGGCGGGGGCCGGGCGGTGACGGTGACGCTGTCCCCCAGCTGACCATGGAGGTGGACGGGAGGACGGAGACCATCATGAAACGCACGACGCTGGTGGCCAACACCTCCAACATGCCGGTGGCTGCCCGGGAGGCCTCGATCTACACGGGTGGGCTGGGGGGATGTGGTGGGTGCTGGAGTTGTGTGGTGGGTGCTGGAGCCTTGTGGTGGGTGCTGGAGCCGTGTAGTGGGTGCTGGAGTTGTGTGGTGGGTGCTGAAGTTGTGTGGTGGGTGCTGGAGCCGTGTGGTGGGTGCTGGAGTTGTGTGGTGGGTGCTGGAGCCTTGTGGTGGGTGCTGGAGCCGTGTAGTGGGTGCTGGAGTTGTGTGGTGGGTGCTGGAGTTGTGTGGTGGGTGCTGGAGCCATGTAGTGGGTGCTGGAGCCATGTAGTGGGTGCTGGAGCCATGTAGTGGGTGCTGGAGCCGTGTGGTGGGTGCTGGAGTTGTGCGGTGGGTGCTGGAGCCGTGTGGTGGGTGCTGGAGCCATGCGGTGGGTGCTGGAGTTGTGTGGTGGGTGCTGGAGCCTTGTGGTGGGTGCTGGAGTTGTGTGGTGGGTGCTGGAGCCTTGTGGTGGGTGCTGGAGCCGTGTGGTGGGTGCTGGAGCCTTGTGGTGGGTGCTGAAGCCTTGTGGTGGGTGCTGGAGCCGTGTGGTGGGTGCTGGAGCCGTGTGGTGGGTGCTGGAGTCGTGTGGTGGGTGCTGGAGCCATGTGGTGGGTGCTGGAGTCGTGTGGTGGGTGCTGGAGCCATGTGGTGGGTGCTGGAGTCATGTGGTGGGTGCTGGAGCCATGTGGTGGGTGCTGGAGCCGTGTGGTGGGTGCTGGAGCCGTGTGGTGGGTGCTGGAGCCGTGTCCCCCCCCAGGCATCACCCTCTCCGAGTACTTCCGTGACATGGGGCTCCATGCCAGCATGATGGCCGACTCCACCTCCCGCTGGGCCGAGGCGCTGCGTGAGATCTCGGGGCGCTTGGCCGAGATGCCGGCGGGTGAGGGGTGCTGGGGGGGGTGGGGTGAGGGTGTTGCGGAGCCCCCAGCCCCTGCCTTCCCCTAACACGGTGGGGGGGGGGGGGGGGGGCAGGATGTGTGGGTCCGGGGTGACCCCCGTGTCCCCCCGCAGACAGCGGGTACCCCGCCTACCTGGGTGCCCGCTTGGCCGCCTTCTACGAGCGCGCGGGGCGAGCGCGGTGCCTGGGGACCCCCGGGCGTGAGGGCAGCGTCAGCATCGTGGGCGCGTGAGTGACACCGGGGGGTGACACGCGGGGGGGACCCCTGCCCACTCACCCACCCACCCACCCACCCACCCGCTCTCCCCTCCTTCCCTCCCCCTGCAGCGTGTCCCCACCCGGAGGGGACTTCTCAGACCCCGTCACCTCGGCCACCTTGGGCATCGTGCAGGTGAGTGGGGGGGGGGGAGCACCCTGTTGTGGCACCGTGGTGGTGACACCACTGCCACCAACCCTTCCCCCCCCCCCAAAAAAAAGGTGTTTTGGGGTCTGGACAAGAAGTTGGCGCAGCGCAAGCATTTCCCGGCGGTGAATTGGCTGCTGAGCTACAGCCGAGCGCTGCGGGCGCTGGAACCCCACCACGAGCAGCTGCACCCCGAGTTCCCCACCCTGAGGCGCCGAGCCCGGCAGGTCCTGCAGGAGGAGGAGGAGCTGGCGGAGATCGTCCAGCTGGTTGGGAAGGTGGGAGAGGGGTCTGGGGGGTGGGGGGAGGCGGAGGGATGGGAGGGAGATGGAGGTGGAGGTGGAAATGGGATGAAGATGATGGGATGGAAATGGGATGGAGGAGATGAGATGGGAGGGGGTTATGGGAGATGGGGTGGCTTAGGGACAGGGACCCCAAACCTGTCCCCCCTCAGGCATCCCTCGCCGAGGCTGACAAAGTGACCCTGGAGGTGGCGAAGCTCCTGAAGGACGATTTCCTGCAGCAGAATGGGTACTCGTCCTATGACAGGTACCCTCTGACCCCCCCTGACCCCCTCAGGACCCCCTCAGCCCCTCCTGCCCTGCCCTGACCCCCCCTCCCCACCAGGTTCTGCCCTTTCTACAAGACAGTGGGAATGCTCCACAACATCGTCACCTTCTACGACCTGGCCCGTCACGCCGTGGAAGCCACCGGCGAGCACCGCGTCACCTGGGCCACCATCCGTGAGAAGATGGGGGACATCCTCTACAAACTGAGTGCCATGAAGTTCAAGGTGGGCGTAAAGGGGGGGGGGGAGGGGGGGAAGGGAGGGGTTGAGACCCCCCCCAGTCGGGGGGTGACGATGTCACCCGTTGTGTCCCCAGGACCCGGTGAAGGACGGGGAGGCCAAGATCACAGCGGCTTTCGCTGAGCTCCGGGAGGAGATGCAGGCGGCGTTCCGAAACCTGGGGGAATGAGGGGGGGCACGGGGGGGGCGGGGGGGGCAGGGTCCCCCCTGGATCCCCAATAAAGGGCCCAAGGTGATGCTCAGTCTCCAGGTGTGGTGTCCCTGTGGTGGGGGACAACTGGGGGATGGACACATGGAGGTGACAGTGACAGCCTGGGTGGGACACGAGGTGATGGTGACCCCCCCCCCCCGAGTGAGGGTGATAGTGTCCCCCCACCCTCCCCGTCAGAGCTTTGGTGACAAAGGTGACAACACCAAGATCTGGGGGGGCCACAGGGAAAGTGTCACTTGTCACCTGTCCCTCTTGAGGGGGTGGGTGTGACCCCATTGCTCCCTCCCGGAGAGTATTTGTCCCCAGTGTCCCCGTTCCTGCTGTCCCTGTCCCCCCCATGTCCCCGGTGTCCTGTCCCCAGCTGGGTGACCACAGGGTCCCCAGCCCTGTCCTGGTGATGTCCCCAAGGCGCTGGCACCCTGACAGGGTGGGACCCCGGCTGTGTCCCCTCTCTCCCCTCGCCCCCCCCCCTCCCCCCGGGTGTGACACAGAGGGGACAAACTTTGTCGGTGTCAGCAGCGGGTGATGCAGCACCCAGAGCCTTCCCCACATTGTGTCTGTGACAATGACAGCGACACGTGTGCCCGTGTCACACCCCCGGGGGGCTGTCCCCATCCCGGAGGGACAGAGGGGGGACAGGGGGACAGTGGCCATGAGGCACCGGGCTGGCAGGTGCTGAAGGCGGGTGAGTGCCCGGGGGGTGGCTGGGGAGGGTCTGTCCCGACTGTCCCCATTGTCCCCACTGTTCCCACCCGCCTCCGAGAGGTGCCACCCCTGCGTCCCCCACGGGGTCCCCTGGAGATGTCCCCCAAGGTGCCATCCCCGGGTACCTCCACGTCGCCCCGGGAGATGTCCCCATGGTTGTCACCCACATCCCCTGGAGCTGCCACCCCCGTGTCCCCCATGTCCCCTGCTGCTGCCACCCCCGTGTCCCCTCGGTGTCCCCACGCTGTCCCCTGTCCCCACGCAGGGATGCCAGCCGGGGGGGGGCTGCTGTGCGGGGCCACCGGGCTGGCCCTGCTGGTGGCCGCCACCGCCACCCACTTCTGGCTGCAGCGACGGGGACCGGAGGGACCCCAGAGCCTGGGGCTGTGGGGGGGCTGCCGGGGGGGTCCCTGCCGACCCCTCCCCACCGCACCAGGTACGTACAGAGGGGATGAGATGGGGGGGAGGGAGGGGGGGGCGGGGTGTCACAGCTGCACTGAGCTGTGTCCGGTCTCGTGGGTGGGTGGGGTGGGGTCTCTGCAGGGGGGATGGGGGTCCCCCCACGCGGGGTCCCGTGTCCCGCCGGTGTCCCCAGTGCCCGTGTGTGTCCCCCCCAGGGCTGTGGGAGGCAGCGCGGGTGCTGCTGCTGCTCTCGGTGCTGGCGGCCGCTGCCGGGATGGCCCTGGGGGTCTCGGTTGTGGCCACCGAGGCCCGGCGGCTGCGAGTCCGTGCGGCCGGTGCCACCCTGCTGCTGTCCGGTACGTGGGGACGGTCCCTGGGGGGGGGGGGGGAGGGGGGGGATGTGGGGGTGTCACTGCTGCAATGAGCTCTGCACGGTCTCTGTGGCTGAGCCGGGTGTGTGTCCACCCCCCCGCAGCTCTCCTGGCACTTTTGGGTTTGGTTTTGCTCACCGCCGGCACCCTGAGCCCCCCCAGCCCGGCCCGGCCCCCCTGGAACTTCTCCTGGTCCTACATCCTGGGCTGGACCGGCCTCGTCCTCCTCGGATCCGCGGGTAACGGCACCGGCGGGGCCGGCACTGCTGCACTGAGCTGTGCCCGGGCTCTGCTGTGCTGAGAGCACCCAGGGGTGAGGGGTGAGGGGTGGGGGGGACACAGCAGGGAGAACCCCCACACTGCCCCCACTGAGCCCCCCCTCTGTGTCTCTCCTCTCCCCAGGACTTTTCCACCTCTGTGCTGCCGCCAAGGACCCATCCCCGGAGAGCTCGGAAGTGGCGGGAGCCTGAGGGGTCCCGGTCGCTGCTGTGCTGAGTTGGGCTCGGTCTCTGCTGTTCTGAGCTCCCCGTCCTCCCTTTCCCCCAATCCCCCCCGACTTTTGCTGTGTCAATAAACGCTCTTCCACCCCCCCCAACCCCCCCCAAGTCCCCCGGTGTGCCCTGTGCTGCTCGGTGGCATCTGGGGACCGTAAATTTCGGAGGGGGGGAGGGGAGGGGCGGTGTCTCTGCCAGACCGCAGTTTGGGCAGAAACTGGGAGATTTTGAGGGCGTGAGTCTCACCCTCGAGGAATCTCACCTGGGGGTGTGGACCCCTCCCTTCCCGTCACTGCCATCGCCCCTTTAAGGCCGCGCCCCCGGCCCCTCCCCTGCCCTACCTGCCGGACCGGTCTGGCCCCGCCCCGCCCTGCCCCACCCCCTCAGGCCCCGCCCCCCCTGCCCCGCCCACACCCCCCCCCGCCCCGGCCCGTCCCGGTTCCAGCCGCCACCACCGGCCCCTCCGCCGAGACCGGCCCGGAACGGCCCGGGGCAGCCCGGCACGGCTGGTCCCGGTCCCGTCCGGTCCCTCCCAGTTTCTCCCGGTTCCGCCCGGTTCCTCCCGGTTCCGTCCGGATGGTGCTGGCCGGGGTCCCGGCAGCCCCCTGAGCCCGCATGGCCCCCCAAGGGATGCGGACCGGGACCCCCTTCCTTCTCCTTCTCTTCTTCTTCCTCCTCCTCCTCCTCCTCGCTGCTACCGGTAAGGAAGCACCGGGACCGGCGGGGGGTACCGGGACCGGCGGGGGGCGGGACGGGGGTACCGAGGGTATCGGCTGCTCGGGTGGGGTGTGGGGGGGATCCCCCGGGGGGTGCAGGGCCAGGGGGTCGGAGTGGGGTGAACAGGGGTGTGCACAATGTGTGTGTGTGGGTATACGTGTGTGTGTGTACATGTGTGTATACGTGTGTACATGTGTGCGTGTGCGTGTGTGCACACGTATGTGTGTACCTGTGTCTGTGTACCTGTGTGTGTGTACGCGTGCGTGTGTAGATGTGTGCACACCTGTGTGTGTACCTGCGTGTGTACATGTGTGTGCACATGTGTGTACGTGTGTGCCCTCGCGTGTGCACCTGTGGCTCCACGCACCTGCGGCCGCGCGTGTCCGTCTGTCCCTGGCTCTGTGTCCCCGTGTCCGTCTGTCCCGATAGTGTCGCGCCGTATTTTGGGGGGGGGGGGGGGGGATGGTGGGGGTGCGTGTGTGTTTGTCCCCCCGTGCGCGTGCCCGTGTGCGCGTGTTCGTGTGCGCGCACCTGAGCGTCCCCCCGGGGTGTGTGTGAGGGGGGGGCGGATCCCTCAGGGGACGCGGTGTGTGGGGGGGACACGGACACACACACAGGGGCCCCCCCTCCCCCCCGTGGGAACGGGGCGCACCCCTGGGGGACACTGCCCCACCCATCGTTGTGTCCCCAACCCCCCCCCCCCGTGGCTCTCCTGGGGTGGTCGCTGCCCTCCCCCATCCTCCATCACCCCCCTCCTCCGTGCCTCAGTTTCCCCACTGCCCAAAGACCCGTGGGAACGGGCTGGGTGGTGAGGCACGTGTGTAACCCCGGGGGTGTGTGTATAGGGGGGGGGGGGGGGGGGTGTCCGTGCCCACGCGTGTGTGTGCGGTCCCCCGCCCCCCGAGGGTCACAAGTGCCCACGCGCGTGTGTGCCCCCCGCTCACGCGCCAAGGGGGTCAGTCACCCTTCTCTGTGCGCGCACACACCCCGCACCCCAACCCCCCCCTCGCAACCTTCCCCCCCCCAGGTCCCGCATCCCGCCCGGTCGGGGCGTGGGGCGGCGGGAGCCGGTTCAGCCGGTTCCCCGCTCCGTTCCCACGCGCTCCCCGGCCCCGCGGGGTGGGGACGCCCGCGGCGGGGGACGCCCGCCAACCCACCCCCCCCCCCGGCACCCCCCCGGCGCCCCCCCCGGTACCCGCCCCGCATCCCCGCCCCTCCGGGACCCCCGTCCCGCTGAACCCCGTCGGCGCTGAGGGGGGAAACCGAGGCAGGGCCCGGGGCTCGTGAGTCAGGGCCAGGGCAGCGCCGCAATTATTTAATTAATCCGGCGACTAATCGGGGGGTAATTAGGCGGAGCGGCGCGGGGGGCTCGCCGGGGAGCCCCGGGGGCCGCGGGGGTGGGAGCCCTCCGCAAGCCGCGGCAGCGCCCGGCATCCGCACCGGCCGGTCCGGCCGGACACACCGGCGGGACCACTCCCGGGCCGCGGGGCGGGACCGGCACACCCGGCACCGGGACACGGCACCGCCGGGACAACCCGGCACCGGGACACCCCGGCACCAGCAAACCCGGCACCGGGACGCTCTGGTACCACGGGGACACCACGGGGACCACACGCTGGGACCAGAGTGTGCCCCGCCACGCACAAGTGTGTCCCAGCACACACGGGTGCACAAGCGTCTCACAGGCGTGTCTAAGCGTGCCTGAGGGTGCCCACACGCGTGTCAGTGTCCACAGGTGTGTCCAAGCGTGTCAGAGTGTGCCCACTCGCGTGCGCACAGGCCTGTCTTGTGTATGTGCTGGCACAAGCGTGATCAAGCACACGTGAGTGTGCACAAGTGTTGCGTGTACACGAGGGCCAGCATGCGTGTGCACAAATGTGCCCAGAGTGTGTGGAAGCATCTACACGCGTGTCTGTGTGTGTGCGAGCACGCACAGGTGTCCCTGCATATGAGTGCAAGTGTGTGTGTGCAAACACGTGTGCGAGTGTGCGCAGCTGCGCACAAGCGTTGCCGCCTGGGGACGCGGTGGCACGGGGGATGTGGTGGGGTGCTCTGGATGGGTGTCAGGGCCCCAGAGGTGCAGGGGGGCCCCCGAGGTGCAGGGGGTCCCCGTGTGCCACGCCGGTGCCGTGCCCGCAGGCCGTGCCGGGGTGGTGGAGGTGCAGCGCAGCGTGACGGCGGTGCTGGGTCAGGACGTGGTTCTGCCCTGCCGGTACCGGGCCCAGGAGCAGGAGCAGGTGGAGCAGGTGACGTGGCTGAAGAGGGGTCCCGGGGGCAGCACGCAGGTGGCCGTGCTGAACCGGCAGCACGGGGAGCACATCCTGGAGCCTTACGCCGGGCGGGTGATGCGGAGGGCGGACGGGGCGCTGGAGGACGGGGCCATCGTCCTGCGCAACGCCGTGCAGGGTGACGAGGGTGACTACGAGTGTCACCTCATCACCTTCCCTCTGGGCAACTTCGAGGGGCACCTGACCCTCAAGGTGCTGGGTAAGTGCCGGGACGGGGGGGACCGGCAGCGGGCACAGGGGGGTGGCCGCGGGGCGGTGGGTACCCCGTAGGGTGCTGGGGACAGGGTTGGGTGGGGCGGGTCTGGGGGCACCGGTACCAGCACCGGATGGGTCTGACCCCGCGTGGGTCCGTCCCTGGGTCTGAGCCCCGTGCCCGGCAGTGCCGCCGTTGCCCATCCTGAACCCGGGGCCGCCGCTGGAGGAGGGTCAGGGCCGGACGCTGGCGGCCTCGTGCACGGCGGAGGGCAGCCCCGTCCCCACGGTGCGTTGGGACACGGAGGTGACCGGCAGCACCGACACGCGCCGCGCCGCACACGCCCGCTCCGCATCCGTCACCTCCGAGTTCTACCTCGTGCCCGGGCGCAGCATGAACGGGAAGAGCTTGACCTGCGTGGTGGCACATCCCGGGCTGCGCCACGAGAAGAGGATCACCCACCGGCTCAGTGTCGCCTGTATGGCACGGGGACACGGGGGACGTGGGGGGATGTGGGGGACAGGAAGGATATGGGGACATAGGGGACACGGGGGACACAGGCAGCATGGGGACACTGGAGACATGGAGGGTATAGGAGCACGGGGGTGTGTATGGGGACACGGGGGACACAGGGGCCTGGCACACTGGGACATGTGTGGGGACATGGGGGTGTGCAGGGACATGGGGGACACGTTGGGCAGAGGGGCATGCATGGAGATGGGGGGAAGGAGGAGATGGGAGGACATCGAGGGGCATGGGGACACTGGAGACATGGAGGACACTGAGAGCTCTGGGGGACACCTGGGGGACGCTGGGGACACGGGGGACGTTGGGAACGTGGTGGGCAGAGGGAGGTCTTGGGGGTTGTGGGAGGCACCGGGGACACGGGGGGCGCTGGGGACACGGGGAGGGGGGAAGGGACGGGGCAGACCAGGGACAGGGGGGGCACAGCGGGACCGTGGGGACACTGGGGGACACTGTCCCTTGTCCCCAGACCTGTCGGACGCCTCGGTGCTGGGGCACACGGAGGAGTGGCAGGAGGGGATGGAGGGGGCGACCCTCACCTGCCTGGGGGACGGGAACCCCCCCCCCAGCTACAACTGGACACGGTGAGGACCCCGCCGCCACCCCCCGTGTCTCCCACGCGCGTCCGGATCCCCGCCAGGCGTCCAGAGCCACCGTGTCCCCTGCCTGTCCCCACCTCCCCCCCGCTGTCCCCGCCGTGTCCCCCTGCCCGTCCCCTCCCCGCCGTGTCCCTGCCCGGGCGTGCCCGTGCCCAGGGCCGTGGCGTCGAGCGTGGTGATGGCAGTGCCGTGCCCGGGCAGGCCCGGCCGTGCCGGGGCGAGGGCGGCACCGTGGGAACCGGCGGCTCCGGCACCGCCCGGGCCCTGGGGATGGTGGAGCCCAAAGTGCCACCAGGGCCAACGGTGCCACCAAAGCCGACGGTGCCGCCGGAGCCACCCGGGCTGACGGAGCCCCCGCTGTGCCGCAGGTTGGAGGCCCCGCTGCCGCCGGGGGTGCAGGTCCGTGGGGACACTTTGGTGTTCCAGCGTCCCCTCGCCACGGATGACGCCGGTGCCTACATCTGCCGCGTCTCCAACCGCGTGGCCACCAAGGAGGCGCGGGCCAACGTCAGCGTCCGGAGCCGGGTGACAGGTGGGACGCTGGGATATGGGGGGTCCCGGAGGTCCCCGGGGTGGCGGTGGCTGAGGGGGCACCCGCTGCCCATCTGTCCCTGGGCTCTTCTCTGTCTGTCTGTCCCCTCCTGCCACCCGCTGTCCCCTCCTGCCACCCGCTGTCTGTCCCTGTACTTTCTACTCATCCCTCCCTGGCCTCCTCCCTCCCTCCGTGTTCTTCTCCGTCTCCCCCCTTGTCCATCAGCCTCTCCATGTCCCCACCCATCCATCCATGGGCTCCTCCCTCCCTCCCTCCACACCCTCCTTCCTCCCCAGCCTCCTCACGCCCCCCTGTGGTCCCCCCCCCCCAGATAACGAGGTGCGCAAGGTGGACCTGGTCTCAGCCTCAGTGGTGGTGGTGGGCGTCATCGCCGCCGTCCTGCTCTGCGTCCTGGTGGTCGTGGTGGTGGTCATGACCCTTTACCACAAGCGCAAGACCAAACGCATCTCCGAGAAATAGTAAGAGATGGGGAGGGGGCACGGGGGAAGGGAAGGGGAGGGGGGTGTCATGGGCTGGTGCTGAGTGTGTCGTCCCCCCCCCCCTTGTCCTGTGTCCCCAGTGAGGAGGAGCTGACCCTCACCCGGGAGAACTCCATCCGACGGCTCCACTCGAGCCACAGCACCGACACCCGCACCCAGGTGTGGGGCTGGGGTGGGGGGCCGGAGGGGCTTGGGGGGAGGGGGCTGGAGGTGGTCGAGGGGGAGGGGTTGGGGTACTTGGGGCCTGGGGGTGTTGAAGGAGGACAGGGGAGCAGGGTGTCCGTGGGGAGCCCGTGGGGCCGGGTCTGACGGGGCCGTTCCAGCTGGAGGAGACGCTGCAGCTGCGTGCAGAGAGCCGTCAGGGCAGCCTGCGTGGGGACAGCCTGCGTGGGGACAGCCTGCGTGGGGACAGCCTGCGGGGCACCAGCATCTGCTCTGCCATGGTGAGACCCACGGGGGACACTGTGGGGCCGGAGGGGCCCCAATGGGATGTGGGGCATGGAGGGGGGGGGGGGAACGCGGGGAAGAGGGGGGGGAGCCCGTAAGGGTAAAGGGGACGGATGTGGCAAGGGGAGGGACATCCCGGGACAGGGGGACACGGTGGGACACGGCAGGGCGGGGGGACACCACGGGGCAGGGGACGGGGGGGCAGCGTGTGTGGGGGGTGTGGGTCCTGCCTAAGCCCCCTCCCCACCCCCCGCAGAGCGAGGAGCCCGAGGGTCGCAGTTACTCCACACTCTCGACCGTGCGGGAGATCGAGACCCAAACGGAGGCTCCGCCCGCGCCGCTGCTGACGGCCCCGGCGGGGAAGGGACCCCCCGAGGAGGAGGAGGACGGCGGGGGGGGGGACCCCATCAAACAGGCCATGACCCACTTCGTGCAGGAGAACGGGATGCTGCAAGCACGACCCTCCACCAACGGCATCTACATCAACGGCCGCGGGCACCTGGTGTGAGCCAGCGCGGCGGGGGGACCGCGGGGACCCCCCCCCTCCCCACGGGGGACAGCGGGAACATTGGGGACCCCCACCCCACGGGGGACACCGGGAACATTGCAGACCCCCAGCCCGCGGGGGACACCGGCGACCCCCACCCCTGCGGTGGGCTCTGCACCCCGGGGGTCTCCCTGCTGCTGGCAGGGGTTTGGGGACCAGCACCGTGCCCCCCCTCCCGCCCCCCCCGTGTCCCCAAATGTCACTCTGCTGCTGGCACGGGGACGAGGACACGCGAAGGAGGTGACAGCGGCGTCAGGACTGCGGGCGCTGGGGACCCCCAAACGGGGGGACAAACCCCCCACGCACACACCCCGGGACAGGACAGGGGGGATCCCCTGGGGGGATCAGCCCCCTCCCCAAAACCTCCCTGGGGACACGAGGCTGTCCCCGCTGGGACGTGGTTTGCTGGTGGCACTCGGGACGCTTGTGCCCCTTCCCCTTCCCTCAAAACGAACCCCCTAAAAAAAAACCAAACCCAACCCCCCCCCCCAAACTGCCAAGGGACCCCCCCCTTATCCAGGGAGGTCCCTGGGGTACCCCATGTGTACAGACCTGTGTATAGAACGGGACCCCCAGCCCCCCCAGCGTGTAAATAAACCCCCACGTGGGACCTGGGACCCCTGTCGAGTGCGTCTGGTCTCAGCACTCCCAGCTGTGTGCAAGAGAGCAGGAGGAGCGTCACACGCGTGTGCAAGTGTGCACGGGGACGTGCGACCACACCCAAGCCAGCAGGTGAGCGCCTGTGGGCACACGCCGGCACGGATGAGCAAGCGTGCACACGCGTGTGTGAGCATCACCAGCTCCCGGTGGGGTGCACGGGCGTGCAGGAGCGTGCACAGTTACGCACAGCTGTGCACAGGCGTGCAGGAGCGTGTGCGAGCAGGCACAGGCGCGTGTGAGCACGCACAGGCGTGCGGAAGCGTGCACAGTCGTGCACAGACGTGCAGGGGTGTGCGGAAGCGTGCGCAAACGTGCCCTGCCCTGTGGTTTCGAGGCGCTGAGGAGCAGGAAGCGGCCTCCAGGGTGGCCCTCGCCTTCCTGTCACCCCCAGCGGGACCCCCGGGACCCTCGAGGCTGCTCCGGGGCCGCCACCGTCCCCTCCTCTCCCCGGGGGTGTGGGGCCATGCGCAGGGTCTGACCCCGCGGGGTGGGTGGGGGTCTGCACCGCCCCGATGGCGCTGAGGTCCCGGCACAGGGCACGGCGCAAGGGGGGTCCTGGGGAGAGGGTCTTTGGCTGCGACCTCCTGGAGCACCTCCAGCAGACGGGGCAGGAGGGTAAGTGCCACCCTGGGGTCCCCCCCAGACCCCTCCCGGGGGTCCCTGGGGGAGGGGACGAGGGTGGCTCGGGCCTGGCGGTTGCGTCAGCAGCGATTGAGCAAGTGCCGGAGTTGGGTTCCTCCCGGAGGGGCCCCCCCAGGGGTCAGGGGGTCCCAGAGCCTCCGATCTGGGTGCCCCGCTGCGGCCTCGTCCCTGGGGACTCGGTGGCCCCGGGATCTGGGTGTGGCCCGTGCGGGGACACCCGTGGGGACCCCATCAGTGGGTGCCAGGGGGGTGGGTGGCCCTGGTACCTCCCTCCCCCGTTGCGGGTGGGTGGGTGGGTGGGTGGGTGGGTGGTGGAGCTGGTGGTGGTCCCGCAGTGCCCCAGGTGCTGCGGAGCTGCACGGAGTTTGTGGAGCAGCACGGGGTGGTGGATGGGATCTACCGGCTCTCCGGAGTCGCTTCCAACATCCAACGGCTGCGGTGAGCAGGGCCGGGCAGGGGGAGATGGGGTGGGGTGGGATGGAGGGGATGAGGGGGGTGAAGGAGGTGGGATGGAGGTGATGGTTGGGATGGGTTGGGATTGGGGGTGATGGGATGGAGCTGGGAAGCAGAGGAGGCTGGGATGGGGCTGGAGACCAGAGGGGCTCAGAGCAGGGATGGAGGCGGAGACTGGAGGAGGAGGGAGATGGAGAGGGGACAGAGAGGGGACCTGGTGAGAGAGGGATGGGGACAGGGATGGGTTGGGAGGGGCAGATGGGAGAGCGGGTGGGACAGGGCTGGGACCAGCCAGGGGGGACAAAAGGGGCACAGGAGGGGGACGGCCACAGGGGGTGGGGGGATGCACCCCATCCCTGTCCCCATCCTTATCCCTGTCCATGTCTCCATCTCCTTGTCCCCATCCCCATCTCTGTCGCCATCTCCATCTGCACCTTCTTGTCCCCATCCCTGTCCTTGTCCATGTCTCTATCTTCCTGTCCCCATCCTTATCCATCTCCCTGTCCCCATCCCTGTCCCCATCCCTGTCCCGCAGGCAGGAATTCGACAATGGCCGCATTCCAGACCTCCAGAGAGCTCCGTACCTTCAGGACGTGCACAGTGTCAGTTCCCTCTGCAAAGGTTACTGCCGGGAGCTGCCCAACCCCCTCCTCACCCACCAGCTCTACCACCGCTTTGCCGTGAGTGTCCCCGCTCCCCCCCCCCATCCCCCCCTCCCCAGCTGCTCCCATTTGTCCCCATGTCCCCTCCTGTCCCCTCCCCGCAGGACGCGGTGGCCACGCAGATGGAGGAGGTGCGGTTGGTGAAGATCAAGGAGGTGCTGAAGGAGCTGCCGCCGCCCCACTATAGGTACCGGGGTACCTCAGCCCCCCCGCGTCCTCCTTCCCCCCTTCCCCACCCCCCCCCCGGTGTCACTGCTGTCCCCAACCATCGTCCCCGGTGTCACAGGACCTTGGAGTTCCTGATGCGGCACCTCCTGCGCGTGGCCGCCCACAGCCACCGGACCAACATGCACGCCAGGAACTTGGCCATCGTCTGGGCACCCAACCTGCTGCGGTGAGGGGCGGGGACACCCCTGGGGACGGGGACATCCCGCAGGGGTCCCTAACAGCCCCCTCCCCTCCCCCTCTCCCAGGTCGAAGGACATCGAGGCGGTGGGGTTCAACGGGACGGCGGCGTTCATGGAGGTTCGGGTCCAGTCCATTGTGGTGGAGTTCATCCTCACCCACGTCGAGCAGCTCTTTGGGGACGTCCCCCTGGGAGGGGACACCGCGTGTCCCCGCCACTCCCTGCTCCTGTCCCCCCCCGGGCACGTCCCGGCCACGCTCAGCCAGGGGGATGGGCCCCCCCCCATCCGCCCCTACCACACCATCATCGAACTGGGGGAGCACAGGTAGGGGCTGCCCACACCCCCTGGGCAGGGACACCCTGCACGTGTGACACTCTGTGTGTGCCGTGCCGTGCCATGCTGTGCCATGCCGTGCCATGCCATGCCATGCCATGCTGTGCCATGCCGTGCCATGCCGTGCCACACCGTGCCACACTGTGCTGTGCCATGCCATGCCGTGCCATGCCATGCCATGCTGTGCCATGCTGTGCCATGCCGTGCCACACCGTGCCATGCCGTGCCATGCTGTGCTGTGCCATGCCGTGCCGTGCTGTGTCCCCACAGGAGGAAGGGCTCTCTCAAGGCCAAGAAGTGGAGATCCATCTTCAACCTGGGCCGTTCCAGCCACGAGGCGAAGCGGAAGCTGCAGAAGGAAGAGGAGAAGGGTTGGGACCCCCCCTGTGCCTCCCCCTGGCCGTAACCCCAGAAGGGGGTTCCCCAGCAGCCCCTCGTGTCCCCAGCACTGTCCCCTTTCCCTGCAGGTGACAGCAAGGCCATCCTGAGGCCGGCCAAGAGCATGGACTCACTCAGCTCTGACCCCTTCCATGGTGATGGTGAGAGGGGACCTGGTCACACTGTCCCTGTCCCCAAGAGGGGTCACTGGGATGGGGTGGAGGGGACAGGGATGGGGTGGGATGGGGAGCTCCTGGGGATGGTCCCATTCCCCCAGCTCAGCAGCTCCCATGCTGCCACCCACCCGGTCCCCAGGGGGGTGTCGGGGACAGGGGGGGTCACCTCTGTCCCCTGACCCCCACCCTGGGCGCAGATCACCACCCTGCGCTGAGCCACACGCGGTCGGTGAAACCGCTGTCACCGCGCCGGGAGAGCCTCGGCACCGTCCCGGCACCGGAGCAGAGCCCGGAGCAGCCTCCTGCGGGGAAGGAGCCGGCGCCGGACCCTGAGACGGGGTCCTCGGACCCCACCTCGGAGCCCCCCACCCCCAAAACCATCCGGGCCCCGTTCATAGCCCCGGGACGCTCGCCCAAGGCTTGCGGCAGCCGCGCCGAGAAGTGTGGGGGGGTCCACATCTCCGTCCCCTTCTCCGTCACCGTCCCCTTGCACATCACCTCCAACCTCTCCCGTCTGACACGGGCACTGCCCTGCCCCGCGCTGGCACAGCCCCCCCACAGCCCCCCGACTCCCACCCGGGACCCCCAGCAACGCACCCGTGGTGAGAGGGGGTGGTGGGGACCCCCGGGGGTGGCGGGGATGGGGACCCACAGGGGAGGGTGGGGAGGGGGACCCCCGGAGGGTGGGGATGGGGACCCACAGGGAAGGGTGGGGAGGGGGACCCCAGGAGGGTGGGGATGGGGACCCCCGGGGGGTGGTGGGGATGGGGACCCCCGGGCTGAGCCCCCCCTGTCCCCTGTGCAGGGCGGGGGGACACGGAGCAGAGCCGCCTCTCCCTGGAGCTGCGGGATTCCTTCGCCTTCCTGGACAGCCATGAGCCCGGGCTGGAGGGCACTGGGGACGGGGACATGGTGGCACTGTCCCTGCTGCAGGACACCGGGCTGGAGGACAGCGAGGGGTCCCCAGGAGGAGAGGAGGGGACAGAGAATGTGAGTGTTGATGGGGGGTGGGTGGCAGGGGTCACCTCTGCTGTGGGGGACAAAGGGGACAGGGATGTGATGGAGGGCAGGGGGTGGCATTGCCCCTGCAGCCCCAGCGTGGGGTCTCGGGTGGTGCTCAGTGGGGACGTGGCCATCACCGTCCCCTCTGTCCCTGTCCCCAGCCAGGGGAGCCCCCCATGGAGCAGCCCCCCAGTTACCTCTCCATCGAGGAGTGCATGGATGAGGAGATGTTCTTCATGGCTCCCGGAGACCCCGAGGATGATGACAGTGACACCGACTTGGATGAAATGTTCCTCAGTGCCCACGATGACCTCAGCCCCCTGGAGACCCCCGACCAGCCCCCGGGGGAGGGGAAGGCCCCCCCAGCACCGGACCCCCCCGGTGCCCACAGCCCCCCTGTGCCTCAGGACACATCCCCAGGTGATGGGGACGTGCCAGGGGGGTGGGGGACAGCAGGGACAGGGGAGGGGGGTGCAGAGAGCGGCTCCGTCAGAACGGACTCTGGTGCTGGAGCTGTCCTGGAGGATGAGGACGGAGGAGCCGGGAGCAGCGCAGGAGTGGGGGCGGTTCCGGAGGCATCGGATGGGGCTGTCCAAGAGGACGGAGCCGGTGCCGGTGTCCCCATCCCAGAGGAGCCTGAGGAGGGGGAACTCCAAACGGCACCGGAGTCCCCTCCAGTCCCCCAGGAGTCAGCGGAGCCCCTGGACCCTGAGGGGTTCCCCAAGGAGGACCCTAAGGTGGTCCCCGAGGTTGTCCCTCAGGTGGTCCCTGAAATGGTCCCTGACATGGTCCTCGAGGTGGTCCCTGAGGTGGTCCTGCCCCCCGCAGCCAGCACGGAGCAGCCCGGTGCCATCGTGGGCAACAGCCCCGCTCTTCCTTCTCTCTCCTTTTCGGCCCCGGACCTGCACAGCGCATCCCCTGCCACGCCGGAACCGATCCGGGCCGATTCCCCCGGGCACCCGGGTCGCCCCGAGCCCGCTCTGCGCCGCGATGGCAGCGCCGCGGCGCGCACGGCCGCCCGCTCCGTGCGCGTTCAGCAGGCCCGCTCCGTCCCCGTTGTCCTCCCCAAGCCCCAGTTCGCCAAAATCCCCCCGGCTCTGCAGCCTTGGGTACCCCCCACCCCCGAGGGGGACCCCGCCGCGCCGCCTCCGGTGCCGGAGGGGATTCCGGAGGAGGTCGTTGGCGGCGAGTTGGCGGCAGCAAGACGGCGGGCGGGCTGGCGGGAGGGCGGCAGCGCCTCCTTCGACGCCGCGGTGGCCGTGGCGGTGGAGCAGCAGGCGGGGCGGGTGGCGGTGAGGAGGATTCAGACGTACGGAGGGGAAGACTCGACGCCCGCCACCCCCAAGGCTCTGCCCTTCCACTGGGCCCCTCTGAGACCGCGGCACCCGTGGCACCCGCGGCCCCTCAGCTGCGTGGCCGCCCCCGAGAGCGAGGGGAAGGGTGGGGGGCAGCGGAGCCTGAGCCGGGCGGCGGGCACCGAGGGGGCGGCGGGGGAGCTCTGAGCTGCGGGGACGTTTGAGCGGGAGGGTCAATAAAGGCGAAGGGCTTTGTCTGCTGCCGTGACTTCCGTTAACACAACGCGGCGGCACCTCAGGGCCCCCCTGGCTCAACCCGAGCAGGGTGGGGGTCCCGCAGCCCGCGGTGGGGGAATTGCCGGTCCCGGAGGTCTCTGAGGAGCGGGGTGTGCGGGGCCGGGGGTGCTGCCCGCCTGCAAGATGGCGCCGCCCTCACTCAAGATGGCGCCGGGCGGAAGCGCCGCGCTTCGCCGTCTAAGATGGCGCCCGGCGGGCCCGGCACGCACTGAGATGGCGCCGGCGGGGAGGAACGGGACCGAACCGGACCGGACCGGACGGGACGTAGACGGGGAGACCCTGCCCGGTCCCAAGATGGCGGCGTCACGTTGGGTTACGCGGCGCCCCTGCCCAAGATGGCGGCGCCGGGGGGCGGGCGCGGGTCCCGCTTCCGCCCTCACCCGTCATGGCGGCGCCGCGGCCCCGTGCGCATGTGCGGAGCTCCATGGCGAGACAAGGGGCCGAGCGCGCGCAGGGCGGCCCGGCACGGCGAGGTAACGGGGGGGGGGGGGGGTGGGTGGGCAGCGGTACCGGTACCGGTACAGGACGGGTCACACCTCCTCCCCCGCCCCGCTCTGCGGCGCCGCCGGGAAGGGCCCTCCCGTGACCGCCCGGGGAGTGCGGGCCCGGCCCATCCGCCGCGGCCCCCCCCCTCCGCTCCCCGGCCCCCGCCATCCGCCGCCCCCCGCCCTGGGCGCGGCCACCCCGGGCTTGTCACCCCCGCCACTCCCGGCACTGTCACCCGTGGCGGGGGGTCCCCCCGGGGCCGCCCTGTCACCCCCTGTCTGTGCCCGGGGGGGCCGTGACTATGGGGGGAGGGGAAGGGGGGCGTGGGGCTGAACCCCCCGGAGTTGCCGGGGTGGGGGGTCCGGGTCCGCGGTGTCCCCAGCGCCGTCTCTGTCACCGTCCGGGTGACAAAGGAGGGACGGGGGGGAGCGGGGTGACCCCGAGCCGTCAGCTGCCGGACGGAACCCCGCGGGCAGCGGTGGCTTTGGGGACAGCGGTGTCACCCCGGGTGTGACGGGGAAGCCCCGCAGCGGTGTCCGGTTGCGGGGGGGGGAGGGGTGGCTTCGCGGTGGTTTTGTCCCTCCCCGGTGACAGCGGGGACGCCCCCCGGGTGAGGATGAGGAGGGTGAGGGTCTGTCCGGGCTCTCCCGCAGGGCTGTGAAGCCGGAGCCTCCTCTGCGGCCGATGCCCGTGGAAACGGAGCGATGAAGGGGTGAGCGCCGCGACCCCCGCCCCCCAAAACCCCCCAGGGAACGGTGGCAAAGAGCGGGGTGGGGGTGCAGGGTGACACCCAGGGTGACCCCAACCCCTCAAAATCCTCCACCCCCCTCCCCAACCTTGTAGGCAGCAGAAAGCAGCCGAGACGGAAGAGGGGACGGTGCAAATCCAGGAAGGTGAGTGGGGACCCCCACCCACCCACCCCACGGGGCTGCGGGAGGGACCCCCCCCACCCTGTACCGGGATAACGCCAGACCCCTGAGAGAGGGGGAACCCCCGGCTTTGTCCCCCTCCCTGTCATGGCCTCTCCCCCCCCCCCCCCCCCCATCTCGTTGTCACCTGAAGGTGCAGTGGCCACCGGTGAGGACCCCACCAGCGTGGCCATCGCCAGCATTCAGTCGGCTGCCACCTTCCCCGACCCCAACATCAAATATGTTTTCCGCACGGAGAACGGGGGCACGCAGGTAGGGAGAGGGGGGGAGGGGTGAGGAGGTGTTTTGGGGACCCCCCCCCCTCCCCTACCCCCGGGTCCCGTTGCGGCGCCTCCACAGCCCCGGCTGTGCCGCAGGTGATGTACAGAGTGATCCAAGTGGCGGATGGACAGCTGGATGGACAGACCGAGGGCACCAGCGCCATCAGCGGGTACCCTGCCACGCAGTCCATGACACAGGTGGGTGGCCGTGACACGGGTGGGTGGCTGTGACACGGGTGGGTGATCACAACACGGGTGGGTGACTGTGACACGAGTAGGTGACCACAACACACGTGGGTGACTGACACGGGTGGGTGGCCGTGACACGGGTGGGTGGCCATGACACGGGTGGGTGGCCATGACACGGGTGGGTGATCACAACACGGGTGGGTGGCCATGACACGGGTGGGTGATCACAACACGGGTGGGTGACTGTGACACGAGTAGGTGACCACAACACACGTGGGTGACTGACACGGGTGGGTGGCCGTGACACGGGTGGGTGGCCATGACACGGGTGGGTGGCCATGACACGGGTGGGTGATCACAACACGGGTGGGTGACTGTGACACGAGTAGGTGACCACAACACACGTGGGTGACTGACACGGGTGGGTGGCCGTGACACGGGTGGGTGGCCATGACACGGGTGGGTGGCCATGACACGGGTGGGTGATCACAACACGGGTGGGTGACTGTGACACGAGTAGGTGACCACAACACACGTGGGTGACTGACACGGGTGGGTGGCCACAACACGGCTGACACCGGCGCCAGGAGCGCAGCTGTCCCCAGCATGCCCCCTCCCACCAGTGCCTGTCCCCCTGTCCCCCCTGTCACCCTTGTCCCCCCTGTCTCCCTTGTCCCCCCTGTCCCCAGGCTGTCATCCAGGGTGCCTTCACCAGCGAGGACGCGGTGGAGACGGAGGCAGCAGCCACTGAGACTCACTACACCTACTTCCCCACCACCGCCGTGGCCGACACCAGCACCTCGGGGGGCGCGGGGACCACCGCCACCGCCGTCGTCACCACCCAGAACTCAGAGGCCCTCCTGGGGCAGCCCACACCCACAGGTACGGCTGTGTCACCCTGGTGTCACCTCCCTGTCCCCATCGCAGGACAGTTCGGAGGGGGGGACCCTGCCTGACACTCTCCCCCCCCTCTCTCTCTCTCTCGTTTTGGGGCTGTTCAGGGCAATTCTTCGTGATGATGTCACCGCAGGAGGTGCTGCAGGGGGGGACACCCAGGTCCATCGCCCCCCGCGCCCACCCATACTCCTCGTGAGTACCGACCCCCCCCAGGGGTGCTGCAGCAGTGACAACACAAACAAAGTGTGTGTGGGGTGGGGACACACGCACGGGTGGCCCAGAGGGCACCGGGTGACAGAGGGGGGTGTGTGTTGTCCCCCCCTGGCACCCCCGGGACTGACCCCGCAGCTTTTCCACCCCCAGGAAGTCAGAGGCACCCAGGGCCACGCGGGACGAGAAGCGCCGGGCACAGCACAACGAGGGTATGGGGGGACAGTGAGGGGACAGTGGGGGACAATGGGGGAGGGGAGGGACAATGGGGACCCACAGGACAACATTGGGGACGGCTGAGGGACAGTGGCGACCGACAAGACGAGGAGGGGGAGCAAGACCACCCATGGGGGTGCTGGTTTGGGGGGTGCTGATGTCCTGCTGGGGGTCCAGTGCCCACCAGGGGCCTGATGCCCCCTTGAGGGTCCCCAGGGTCCCCCAGGATGGTGCTGTGACCCCCACCCCCTGTGTTTGTGTCCCCTCCCCCCCCAAAAAAAAAAAGTTGAGCGCCGGCGCCGGGACAAGATCAACAACTGGATCGTGCAGCTCTCCAAGATCATCCCCGACTGCTCCATGGAGAACACCAAATCGGGGCAGGTGGGAGAGGTTCCCCAACCCTCGGGTGGGGGTTAGGGGGGGGTGGGTGCCACCCGTGCCCCCCACTCACCCTCACGGTGCCCCCTCCCCACACACAGAGCAAGGGGGGGATCCTCTCCAAAGCCTGCGACTACATCCAGGAGCTGCGGCAGAGCAACCACCGCCTCTCCGAGGAGCTGCAGGGCCTGGATCAGCTCCAGATGGACAACGAGGTCCTGCGGCAGCAGGTGAGGGGGGGGCTGGAATTTTGGGGTGGTTTTTTTTTTTTTTTTTTTATTTGGGGGGGGGGGGGGTGTCTTTGCCCCTCTGACGACTCCCCCCCACCCCCCAAGGTGGAGGATCTGAAGAACAAGAACCTGATCCTGCGAGCGCAGCTGCGCCAGCACGGGGTGGAGATCGTCATCAAGAACGACACCCACTGACGGGGACCGCGGGGACCTGGGGGGGGGACACGGGGACAACCCCCCACCCACCCACCCACTCACCCACCCACCCACCCCACCCCCTCCCTGGGCAGCCAGACCCCCCCCTCCCCCATCCTCCACCCCCACTCCCTGGTGTGACATGACATGAGGACCCTCCCGTTTGGTTTGTGTCCCCCCTCTTTGCCCCCCCACCCCGTGCCCCCCCTCCCTCCCCACCGCGTGTCCCCGGGGCACCTCACCGTGTCCCCGCGTGTCCCCCCCCCCTCATTTCCCGTGTCCCCCGTCCCCCCCCCCCATTTCCCAGCGCTTCGTGCACACGCTCTGGCCAGGTGGGCGCCTGCCCCCCAGCACCACCCTGGACCCCTCCCCACCATGGGGCCCCCTCCTCCCCCCAGGGGACCCCCACCCAGGGAGTTGCAGCACCTCTTGCCCCCCCCCCCCCCATCCTTAGGAAATGGGGGTGGTGGAGGGGGGGGGTCCTGGGGTGCTGCCCCCCCACCTCACGCCGCCGCATTTGGCCCGGCCCGGCCCCCCCGGCCAGACTTTTTTTTAAACTCTTGGAATTTAAAAAAAGCAAAAATAAATAAAAATAGTGATTTGTTTTTCCAGGTTCTGACATTTCTTCCCTTCTGGGGAAGGGACACGGGGGGGAGGGGACAACCCCCCCCCCAGTCTGCCCTGACCCCCCCCCCCCCCCCACCCAGACATAATTTTTTTTTTTAGGGGGAGTATCCTGGGACCCCAACCCTCTCCTGACCCCCTCACTCCTGTGTGTGTGTCCTGATGACGTCACGGGTGTGACGTCACTCTGCCATGAGGTCACGGTGTGACGCTGCTGTGCGGGGGGGCTTGAGGGGGTCCTAGGGGGGCGGACTGGAGAGCACTGGGAGGTACTGGGAGGCACTGGGAGGCAGCAGGGGGGTTACTGGGGGGTCCTGGGGGATGGCACTGGGGGGGTACTGGGGATACTGGGAGGCCACCGCCCCCGTCGCCATGGCAACGCCCGGGTCCCGCCCTTGGGCCTCCACGAGGAGCGCAGAGCGCGCCCATTGGTCAGAAGTTGCAGCGCTCTCTCTGATTGGCCGCCCGACCTCTACCCCTCCACACCTGTCTCGCGCACCGCCCCCCCGCCTCAGCCAATCGCAGCGGCGCTGCTTGGCTGCAACAGCCAATCACAGAGGCGGGGCGTGGCCTCTCCTGGGGGTGACGGGCAGAGCGGCCAATGGGGAGGGGGAGGAGGCGTGGCTTTCCTGCACTTGGCCGAGGGGCGGTTCCCATTGGCCCAGCCCCGGAGGGGGGCGTGTCCTATAGGTGTGTCCCACCTGGGCTGGGCGGGGCGGGGCTTACCTGGGCGCACAGACGGCGGCCATGGCGGGAGCGGCGCGGAGGGGCGGCACCGGGACCGGGACCGGGACCCCGGCCCGGCTGCTGCTGCTGGGGGCGGCCCGTGAGTGCCCGGGGGGCGGCCATGAGGGACACGGACAATGGGGACACGCGGGGAGTGGGGGGGAGAGGTACCGGGAGGGTAGTGAGAGGGTGCTGGGGCGGTACCGATACCGATACCGGGGAGGTGGTGGGGGTGTTCCCCTGGGGCGGAGCCGGTACCGCGAGGAGGCGGGAGGGGTACACAGGGCGGTGCCGGTATCGGGTAATAGCGGAGGGTCCCCGGGGAGGCCGGTACCAGGGGGGTCTGGCTGGTGGTGCCGGTACCGGGGAGGTGGTGATTGGGTCTCCGGGGTCCGCGCCGGTACCGAGAGGCGGCGAGAGGGTCCCTCGTCCCTCGGGGAATTGGTGGGGGTCCCTGGTGTCGGTACCGGGAAGCTGGCGGGGTTACCCCGTGGGCGGTGCCGGTACCGGGGGTCGCGGTGTTGCCGCCTGTACCGAGTTCGGTTCTCCGGTGCCAGATCCGTGAGCCCCCCCGCTGGCTGGAGCCCTCTTTGTCCCGCTGGGGGCCCGGTACCGCCCAGCACCGCGATAACGGGCTAATAATAACTCAGCGACATCTGCCCGGCCCGGGGAGCGCCGGTACCGGCGGGGACACCGCGGTCCCGGGGCTGCCCTCCCCCTCTCCCCTTACGGTTTATAGCACCGGGACCCCCTAAAGCCCCCGGTAAGCCCCGGTGTGGGGGTGCAGGAAGCAGACCCCCGACCCGAACCCCTCGGTACCGACAGCCGGTGATGGGGGTGGGGGTGAAATCCGGTGCCGGAAACACCCGCGGCCAAACTTCCCGGCGAGTTCCCGGTGTCACGGGTGTCCCCTGTCCTCGTCCCCACGACGGTCCCGGGTTAATGAGTACCCGGTGTCGTTCTGCCAAAGGCCAAAGTCACCGGGTTTGTCACCGCTTTGTCACCGGGTTTGTCACCGGAGAGCGGGCTGGGCCGGGGCTGGTGGCCTTGGTGGCTTTCCTGTCCCCGCCATGACGTCCCCTCCATTGTCCTGGGACAATCCCGGGCCGGGCTGGGTTAACCCGGTTTGGGGCCGGCAGCGCCCGTGTCCCACCCCGCGGTGTCACCTCCCTGCCCCAATCCACCCAAAAGGGACCCAAATCCTCATCCCCACGTCCCGGGATGATTCGGGACACGGGGGACCCGCTCTACCCCAGCCCCATGTTTGGGATTGCTCCGGGACAGCGGTGTGCCCCATTTTCCCCTGGTTTCACCCCAAAATGGCCATTCCTGCCCTGCCACTTTCTGGTGTGTCCCCCACTCCCCCCGTGGGCCGTGACTCAGCGCCACCGGCACCGAAACCCCAGGGGGTGGCATCGAGTGGCCTCGAGGACAAGGGACGTGGTGGCCGTGACCATCAGTGGCCACGGAGAGGGTCAGGAAAGGGACACACGAACGAACGCACACGCGTGTGCGAGGCGTGATGAGGCGTGTGCGGGGTTTGCGTGTCGGGGAACGCCCTGGCCCGGTTCCCGTGAATCTCGGGGAGGAACTGGGCAGGGTGGTGGCGGTGGGACGGGATTTCTGGCTCCCGGGCGGCCAAGCACAACAATGTCACCCTCACCCCGCCCTGGGCTCCGTCACTGCCGCCGCGGGGCTCCCGCTGACCTCCCTGCCCCGCATCCCGTTGCCTTCCCCTCACCTCTGTCCCTTTGTCCCCGCAGTGTCCTGGTGGGAGCCCAGGTCACCTCTGAGACCCGAGAAGTCCCTGAACACCAATGTGAGCGTCCCGCGTGTGTCCCCACCCGTGTTCCCTGACACCCCTGGGGGGGGTTCACTTCGGGGGTCCCCTCTTTGCCGCGTCCCACCTCCGGACACGGTGACATCCGGGGGCGGTGACATCCCGGTGCGGTGACACGCGGCTCCGGGTGCCATCCTGGTGCCACCTCCCCCCTCCCTCAGTGTCCCCGTCCCCCCCGCAGCCGCCGTCATCCCCTGCTCCGCGTTCCAGAAGGGATGGAGCAACCCCCGCATCGAGTGGAAGTTCCAGCGCAGTTCCTCCCTCATCCTCGTCTACTACGGGGAGAAGCTGACGGGTCCGGCTCTGTCCCCTCCCCCCCACCCCCCTTTTCCATTGTCCCCTTCATCCCTTCCTCTCTTCAGCTCCCTCCCCTCTCCCAGCAGAACCCTACCAGAACCGGGTCCAGTTCTCCAGGCCCTCCATCACCCTCACCTCGGTCACCCGGGAGGACAGTGGGAAATACATCTGCGAGGTGGTGGGGGCCGGCAGCCAAATTGCCAAGTCTGAGGTCACCCTTGTGCAAGGTGGGGACGCCACCAACCCCGACCCCCCCCCCACGACCCCCCTGACCCGGGCTTCTCCTTGTCCCCATTGCCAGCGGAGGGGGGTGGTGACACTGCTGAGCTTGTCCCCAGTGCTGGCACCCCCTGAGACATCCCTGGTGCTGGTAGAGGGGACACTGGCACCCCCAGCTTGTCCCTAACACCAGCAAAGGGGACACTGGCACCCCTGAACTTGTCCCCATCACTGGCAGGGGGACACTGACACCCCCAGCTTGTCCCCAACACTGGCACGGGGACACTGGCACCCCCAGCTTGTCCCCAACACCAGCGAAGGGGACACTGACACCCCCAGCTTGTCCCCAACATTGGCAGGGGGACACTGGCACCCCTGAACTTGTCCCCATCACTGGCAGGGGGACACTGGCACCACCAGCTTGTCCCCATCACTGTCAGGGGGACACTGACACCCCCAGCTTGTCCCCAACACCAGCAAAGGGGACACTGGCACCCCTGAACTTGTCCCCATCACTGGCAGGGGGACACTGACACCCCCAGCTTGTCCTCAACACCAGCAAGGGGGACACTGGCACCCCTGAACTTGTCCCCATCACTGGCAGGGGGGACATTGGCACTGCCCTCACCTTGTTTTGGGGGGGGACACACACACAGTGCCACCCCCCAGCTCATCCCCAATGCCATCGGGGGGGGGGGGTGTGGGACACACACACGTGCTGTCCCCCCCAAGCTTGTTCCCAACGCTGTCCCCAACCCCCCCAGTGCCCCCCTCCAAGCCGGTGGCCCACGTCCCCTCCTCGGCCACCATCGGCAGCCGTGCGGTGCTGCGCTGCTCCGAGGGGGAGGGGTCCCCCCCCCCCACCTTCCGCTGGTACAAGGATGGGGTCCTGCTGCCCCCCGACCCCCGCACCAGCCCCATCTTCCGAAACTCCTCCTACACCCTCGACCCCACCACCGGGGACCTGGTGAGTGCAGCCTGTGCCTCCCCCACCCCCCCCTCTGTGCCCCCCAACCCCCTGGGTGCCCCCCCACCCCGGGCTCACGGCCCCCGACCCCCCCCATCCCCCCAGATCTTTGACCCCCTGAGTGGCTTTGACACCGGGGACTACAACTGTGAGGCCACCAACAACGTGGGACCCCCCCAGGAATCCGACGTCTTCCGCTTGGAAGCCAGTGAGGAGCAGCCCCCCCTGGACCCTCCCACCTCCCTGTGTCCCCCCCACCTCCCTGTGTGTCCCCCCCACTCCCCATGTCCTCCCCCCACCTCCCTGTGTCCCCCACATTTCCCTGTGTCCCCCCCGTACCTCTCTGTGTCCCCCCCCATGTCCCCCCGGGGTTCCTTCCCCCTGGGATTTCCTGTGCTGGGATCCTTTGGGATCGGTGCCCCGGGACCCCCCCAGGGGGGATGCTCTGAGTTGGTTTGGGGACACCCCCCCCATCCAAACTCCCCCCCCCCCCAGGTGAGGTCAATGTTGGTGGCATCGTGGCCGCTGTTGTGGTGCTGCTGATGGTGGTGGCCCTGGTGGCCTTTGGCATCTGGTTTGGCTACAGCCGTGGCTACTTCAGCAGTGAGTGACACCCCCACCCCCAAAAAAAACCCAACCAAACCCTGACCTCCCCCTCACCCTCCCTGTTCTGTTTTTTTCTTTTATTTCAGAGAAAAAGGAGTAAGTGGAGCTGGTGACACCCATGGGGCAGTGCTGAGGGTGACACCGGGGGCTGGGGGGGGGACACACATGGGGGGGGGGGGGACACCCACGGGGTGGGGGGGACACACGGGGGACACAAACACAGGGGGCTCTGGGGGGGATGCTCAGGGGGGACACAGAGGGGGCTCGGGGACACACACACTGGGGGATTGGGAGGGACACACGGGGGTTTGGGGACACACACATGGGGAGGGGGGGGACACACGGGGGGGTCTTGGGGGGGTCTCACATATTTGCTCTCCACAGCTCCAGCAGCAAAAAGGTGATTTACAGCCAAGCCTCCCACCGCAGCGAGGTGAGGAGGGGCTGGGGACAGGGGACAAGGGACAAGGGACAGGGGACAGGGAGTGTCCCCTGGGCTGGCAGGGAGTGTCCCGTGTCCCTTGTCCCTGCTGTCCCTTGTTCCTGTCCCTCTTGGACCAAGCCAGGCTCCTCAGGGACCGTCACTTTCTCCCCCTGGGGACCCTCCCCTTCCCCCCCCCCCCCATGTCCTTGTCCCCCTGATGTCCCTTTGTCCCCACAGGGTGAGTTCAAGCAGACGTCCTCCTTCCTGGTGTGAGGCCTCTCCGGTGACACTCACCCCTGGAAATGTCCCCAGAAACGTCCCCTGCCTCTGTGGCCACGCTCCCATTTTAACTATTATTGTGTGGTTTTTTTTTTAAACTGTCACCCCGTGCCTTTGTGTCACCTCCCATGGCTTCTGAGGGGGGGACAGGGGGGTGGCTCCCCCCTTGTGTCCCCCCCCCCCCTGTCCTTGTCCCCTCCCTGTCCTGGCTGTGCTTCCTTTGGGGTCATCACTGTGTCCCCTCAGGATGGGCACAGGGGGGGGGGGGGGCATTTCCCCCAGTCCCAGCTGCCTACTGGTCCCAGTAACCCCCCAGTACTGGGATGGGGGGGCTGCTGGACTGAGCCAGGAGTGTGACAAATAAATCTGTGTCTTTGTCCCCAGTGCCTGCTGCCCTTCCCAGGGACACACACACACACACAGGGGGGCTGTGGGGGGACCTTGGGGACACTTGGTGACAGCCACCCCCCCCCCAAAGGGTGACACATCCCCGCTGTGAACAGAACCTTTATTTAGTAACCGCTTTTCTGCCCCAAAAAGGGGGGGGGGGACACACCAGTCTGTGGGGGGGGGTCGTGTCCCCCCCCAGGTATGTTCGGGTGGATTAGTGGTGGCACTAAGGACAAGGGGGGTGCCCCGGGGGGGGCGTTAATAGCAGAGCTCTACGTTAGCAGCAGCCACGGGGCCAGGGGGGGGTCCGGCCCCTGGGGGGGACACAGTGCCACAGCCCTGTCCGATTATAGGTGACACCCCCAGGATGTCCCCCCAAAGCCCGAGGGAGGGGGGGGAGGAGGAGGGGGCTGCCTCAGTTTCCCCTGTTGGGGCACCAAGCGATGTCCCCAGGGATTGGAGGTGGCCCTGTCCCCCCACCCCCCCCACCCCAGTCAGAGATGGGGCTGGGGGTGACAGCAGCGCTTCAGGGGAGGGGCACAGGGGGGGTCCCCAAGGGAGCTGCCCTGTGCCATGAGGACAGGGGACGGGGGGAAGAGTTGGTGCCATCTCCAGGGTTGGTGCCATCTCCAGGTTTGGTGGCACCTCTGGGACTGCTGACACCTCCGGGACTGGTGGCATCTCCAGGGGCTGGAGACACTCCCAGGGGCTGGTGGCATCTTCGGGGATGGTGACACCTCCAGGGCCTGGTGGCACTCCCAGGGGCTCGTGGCACCTCCAGGTTTGGTGGCATCTCCAGGGCTGGTGGCACCTCCAGGTTTGGTGGCATCTCCAGGACTGGTGGCATCTCCAGGACTGGTGGCACCTCCAGGGGCTGGTGGCATCTCCGGGGCTGGTTTCACTCCCAGGGGTCGGTGTCACTCCGGGGGTCGGCGTCACCCCCGGGTGACTCAGACGTTGCTGATGCGGACGCTCAGGGGTGCTCCCTCCCGCTCCTGCTCCCGCTCCCGCTCCGCCGCCTCCCGCAGGGACTCCTCCAACTTCACCTTCTCGGGGTCCCCGAACCGGACGGTCTCGTGGAGGCAGCAGGGCGCCGTCACCTTCACCACTTGGTCGAAGAGGCTGAAGTCGGCCACGTACTTGCCGCTGGCCGAGAGGGAGATGGCCGGGGTGAACTCGTATCCCCAGAGGATCTCCTCGGGCAGGTAGGACGTCCGGACCTGGCACGTGGCGCTGGTGGACTCCACGGTGCCGCTGAGGATGACCACCAGCTCGAAGTCCCCTTCGCCCGTCCGCAGGGCCGCGTCCCGGAAGGGACTGGAGTCGTCCACCACGTGGTAGAAGGTGAGCGGGAGGATGAGGAAGGGGCTGTCGGAGGAGGTGTCCACCTGGAAGTCCACGTTGACCTGGTTGAGGCGGACGCTCTCGCCCTCCTTGGTGAGGTGGGTCTGGAGGAGCTTGCCCGTCACCTGGCAGCCGATCAGGAGGCTCTTGCGCATGTTGGCCACGCGGATCATCAGGCAGGTCTTCCCGTTGTGCTGGGCCACCACCGCCTTCTGGCTGAACTTGATGGTCTCGGCGCGCTTCTTGGGGCGGGCGATCTTGGCCAGGAAGGTGCCGGTGATGAAGATCTCCATGATGGTGGTGAGGACCAGCTGGGTGATGAGCAGGACGATGGCCAGGGGACACTCCTCGCTGATGTAGCGGAAGCCGTAGCCGATGGTGGTCTGGGACTCCAGGGAGAAGAGGAAGGCGCCGGTGAGGGTGTGGACCTGCATCACGCACGGCGTGTGGTTGGCGGGAGGGTCGAACTCCAGGAGGTCCCCGTGGACCACGGCCACCAGGTACCAGACGACGCCGAAGGCGAACCAGGTGCCGGCAAAGGTGGCGGAGAAGAGGACGAGCTTGTAGCGCCACTGCATGTCGATGAAGGTGGTCCAGAGGTCCTTGAGGTACAGGAAGCTCTTGTCGGCGATGTGCTCCATCCGCACGTTGCTCCGGCCATCCTTGGTCATCACCCGGCGCCGGCGCAGCCCCGAGCCGATGAGCGGGCGGCTGTCGGTCTGCGTGGTCTGACTGTAGTACACCTTGGTGGCTGACGTCATCTGGAAGAGGGGGAGGTGGGGAAGGGGGGTGAGGAGGTGGCAGCTGGGAGGTGGAGAAGGTGGATGGAGGGATGGAGAGGAGGGAGGGAAGGAGGGAGGGATGGGTTGGAAGATGGATGAGGAGGATGGGTTGGAAGATGGATGAGGAGGATGAGGTGGGGGATGGATGGATGGATGGATGGATGGATGGATGGATGGATGGATGGATGGATGGGTGGATGGATGGATGGATGGATGGATGGATGGATGGATGGATGGATGGATGGGTGGATGGATGGATGGATGGATGGATGGATGGATGGATGGGTGGATGGATGGATGGGTGGATGGATGGATGGATGGATGGATGGATGGATGGATGGATGGGATGG
>NW_027285991.1:0-27500 GCF_036169615.1 Heliangelus exortis | reverse complement strand
CCGGAGCTTGTTCCTGGCGTGGGGACGGTGCCCGCGGGCAGAGCCGCCACCACCACGGGTGCCCAGTGACCGGTGACCGGTTACCCATTAACCCCCCTCTGCCCCGTGCCTCAGTTTCCCCCCCAGGGGATGCTCGACACTGGGGGTCAACTCAGGGGTTCGGCCCCACCTGGGGAGGTGGGGGGGGGGGGGGGCGGGACCTGGTGCGGGATGAGGTGAGTGGGGGGGGGAACACGGGGACACATCCCTCCCCTCGTCCCGCTGGCACCACCGAACCGGGCACGGTTCCCACGCCCGCGCGGTGCCAGCCGTGAGCGGGAGCCCCGCCAGCAGCCCCCCCCCCCTTCAAACTGGGGGTGCTGGGCTCCACCGGACTGGTGGCAACCGGGAATGTTGGGGGGAGATGGGGGGGAACCCCCTCCCTTCACCCCGGTGTGGGATGGAGGTGTTGGTGATGGGAGGGGGTGTGGGGTGGGGCGGCTCCTGTGGGGTTGGGGGGGGGTGTGGGGTGGCTGTGCGGGGAGGGGGGTGGGGGGACGGGGACAGTGGGGCCATTGTGCGCCCCGGAGGAGAGGCCTCAATGGAGCTGTCGGGGACAAAGGCGCTTTGAGAGTCCCCTCGTTAGCATGCAGGGCCCTGCGCGCCCCACCGCCAGCACGGCCCCCGGGGGTCCCGGGGGGCCCACACCCCCCCTCTGCACCGCCAGACACCCACCCCGGACACCTGAGTCCCCTCCGCCACCCCTGCAGGCCCCCCGGACGCTTGGGTCCCCTCGTCACCTTGCAGACCCCCCCCTCCCTCTCCTGCACCCCCCCAGGGGCCGGGTCTGCCCCACACTTTGGGGCCCCGGGGCAGGGACGTCCCCGCGCCCTTCACGCTGCTGCCCCCGCGCCAATGGGGGGCAGAACTGCGGCCCCTACCCCCGGCCACGGGGGGGACGGGGACCCCAACACCCCCCCCCAACCTCACCCGGTTAACCCACAGCAGGGGTAACCCACAGCCTGGTTATCCTGCACCTCGGGTAAACCACACCCGGGGTAACCCACAGCCCGGGTAACCCACAGCTTGGTTAACCAACTCCTGGGATAACTCACAACCTGCTTAACCAGCAGGTGGGATAACCCACACCCAGGATAACACACTCCCAGGATAACCCACTGCTGGGATAACCCACTGCTGGGATAACCCACAGCTCAGCTATCCCGATGTGGTTAATCCACCATGACTAACCCACACTCAGCTAATCCAGCGTGGCTAATCTGTGGTCCTGCTAATTCCCAGCCTGGCTAACCCTGTGAGAATAACCCACAGCCCGGTTTAACCCACAGCCTGGTTCACCTGCAGTCCAGGTAACCCCCAGCCCAGGTAACCCCCAGCCCAGGTAACCCCCCAGCCCAGCGGGTCCCCATTTGCCCACCATAGGGACCTAGAGAGACACAGGGCCACTAGAGCCCCCTCCACCCAAACACCCTTGAAACACCCCAGGCCCACGGGGGGCTGAGGAGGGGGGGGATTAAGCAGCCTGAGACCACCCGGGATGATTCCACCAGTGGGGGGGCTCAGGAAGAGCAAGGTGCTGGGGTCCCTCTGCAGGGTCACCTACTGGGGTGGGGAAGGGGACATCCACAGGGCCTCAGGCCTTGGGGACACGGCGAGGGTGGGTGGCCCTGGAGGGGGAGGGTCCTCAGGGTGGGTACGGCTGGGGGCTGCTGTCCCCCTCCATCTGTCCCTCCAGGTCACCCTGTCCTGGGGAGAGACTGGGGAAGGGGGGACATGGTGACAGGTGGATATGGGGACATGGGGATGTGAAGAATGGGGATATGGTGACAGGGGGACATGAGGACCTGGGGATACGGGGCCACCAGGATATGGGAATATGGGGCCAGGGGGATGTGGGGAGATGGGGGCACAGGGACACAGAGCTATTGGGGACACAAGGACATTCGCTACGGGAGACACAGGGACAGAGCTCTATAGGGACAAGGGGGGACACAGCTCTACAGGGATATGGGGACACAGTTCTATAGGGACACGGGGACGTGGGGTTACGGGGTCCCGGTACTGGGGGCCACAGGTCTGCGGGGCCTCATCCCAGTCCGGATCCCACAGCCCTCGGGGTGCCCTGGAGGGGACGGGGGACCCCCGGCCCCCCCCGGCCGCCCTTACCTTGCTCGGGGGGGCCCCGGGGTCCGGCCTCGCTCAGCCCGGCCGCCGCCGCCTCCCCATGGGTTTTATGGCTCGGCGGGGCCGGCGGCGGCGGGCCGGGCCGGGCCCCCCCGCCTGTCCCCCCCCCGGCCCGGGCCGCCTCGCCGGGCCCGGCTGGCACCGATTGGCGGGGCCGGGGAGGGGGCCCGGGGCGGGGAGGAGCCGCCGGGGGCGGGACGGGGGTTAATGGGGTGGAAAACGAGCCGGCCCGCACCGGGTCACGTTACCGGCCACGGGGGGGGGGCGGGGGGCGAGGGGACCACTCCCCCTCCCCGCAGACACCGGCACCGGGAGGGTCCTGGCGGGGGCTCCGGGCTCCGGCCCTGGGGAGGGTCCCCCCGGCTCCATCCCCGGCCCCGGGCTGAGCCCCCCGCCCCGCTCCCAGCATCCCCGCCCCAGATGGTCCCCAGCGACCCCCCCGGCCCGCACCCCACCCTCAGAGCATCCCTGTGGGTGGGGGGCGACCTGCGTGGCGCCGGGGCCAGTTTGATCCGTGGGCACAGACACGCGCGGAACGAGGGACCCTTTGCCCAGAGCCCCCCGTGGGGCGGACCTGTGGGGCTGGGGGCCGTGGGGTGTGGGTCGGGGGCTCGGAGGGTCCGTGGGGCGCGCAGCCCCACACAAGGCCCCGCTGTTCCGGGGATGGTTTCCCGGGACCGCGGCACAAAAGCGGCTTTGTCCGTTCCGGGGGGGCCGGGCCGGGGGCGGGGGCTCCCGGAGGCGGCCTCGGGCACCGGGGGAGGGCCTGGCCACCGGTGGTGACGGGTGGCTAGTGGCCACGGAGGCCTGGCTAGCGATGGGGAGGGCCTGGCCAGGGCTGCTGGGGGTCTTGGGATAGTGGTGGCGGGCTGGGCTAGTGAGGGGGAGGGCTGGGCTAGTGAGAGAGGGGGGGGGTTGGGCTAATAAGGGGGAGCCCCAGGCTAGTGACGGGTGGTCCTGGTGAAGCAATGAGAGGCAGCCTTGCGCTAGTGTGGGGAGGGGTCTCTGGGTCATGGGGAAGGACACGACCTCGTGTGCCCCTACCCCGCCGCGCTCAGTGTCACACGCGTGTGCGCACCCGTCTCCCCCGCAGCCCCCTCCCCGGCTGTGCCCCGCACAGGGCAGGCGGCGGGGGGGTCAGACGGGGGGGGGGCCCGGCTCCAGAGAGGGTCCGGGGGAGATGTCCAGGTTTGGGGGGGGTCCGGGGGCGGGCGGGGCCGGGGGGGCGGGAGCTGGTCGGTATTTTTAGCCGCGCGCTCCCGCGGCGCAGCCGTTGCCGGGGAACGGCGGGAGAGGGGGGGCGGTGAGCAGGGGGGCTGAGACCGGGACCGGGACCGGGATCAGGACCGGGATCAGGATCAGGACCGGAATCAGGACCGGGTCCGGGCGCTGCGCTCGTCCTGCGCCATGCGCGCAAGGCAAGGGGGCTGCGCGGCCCGGCGGGAGCGGTGAGTGCGGGGGGACTGCGGGGGGGGCACAGTCCGAGGGGGGCCCTGCTGCCTCCAAACCCACCCCCCTACAACCCAGAGGGTCGCACTGGGACCCTCCTCTGCGGGTGGGGGGCACGGGGGCCTGGCCTGCGCAGAGGGATCCCCCAGTACACCCCCTTCCCCCCCATTGTGCCCCCGCAGGGTGGGGGGTCCAGCCCCCAACACGTGTGGGAGTGGGGTACCGGGGATAGGGGAGGCTGGGGGGCACAGCCCGGTGTCACAGGGACCCCAGGACGGGGGACGCGTGTGCGCGCACAACGCGCGTGCAAGGAGCAGCTGTGCGTGTGCACCGGGCCCGGTGGGTTCTGCACACGTGTGAGCATGTGTGTGAGCGCATGTGAGTGTGCACGCATGTTCCCGGGGCCTTGTGCATGTGTGTGCGTGTGGGGGGGGGGGCCTGGTACTGCGTACACACGTGAACCTGCGCGCACGCGCATCTGCGCGTGGCCATATGCACACGCATGTGTACAGCACCCTGGGTACTCCCGTGCCTCAGTTTCCCCCCTACTGAGCCCCCCAGCTGCCCCCTGCAGCCCCCCTACTCCCCTCCCGGTCTCCCCCCAGTGCCATTTACGCCCCCCCCACCCCCCGCAGCCTCTGAGGGTCCATGGCCCAGGACAACGCCGCCTTCTGCGGGGTCCCCGAGGGGGTCCCCGAGGGGGTCCCCGGGGAGGGGAAGCCCCCCCCAGCACCCTCCCAGCGGCGGGCGGCCGGTGTCCGCAAGCGTCAGCGTTACGTGGAGAAGGACGGGAAGTGCAACGTGCAGCACGGGAACGTGCGGGAGACGTACCGGTACCTGACCGACATCTTCACCACCTTGGTGGACCTCGAGTGGCGCTTCAGCCTCTTGGTCTTCATCCTGGCCTACGCCGTCACCTGGCTCTTCTTCGGCCTCATCTGGTGGTTCATCGCCTACTGCCGGGGGGACCTGGACCACCTGGAGGACCACGCCTGGACCCCCTGCGTCAACAACCTCAACGGCTTCGTCTCCGCCTTCCTCTTCTCCATCGAAACCGAGACCACCATCGGCTACGGCCACCGCGTCATCACCGACAAATGTCCCGAGGGCATCGTGCTGCTGCTGCTCCAGGCCATCCTGGGCTCCATGGTCAACGCCTTCATGGTGGGCTGCATGTTCGTGAAGATCTCCCAACCCAACAAGAGGGCCGAGACCTTGGTCTTCTCCTCCCACGCCGTGGTGTCCCTGCGGGACGATCGGCTCTGCCTGATGTTCCGCGTGGGCGACTTGCGGGACTCGCACATCGTGGAGGCCTCCATCCGCGCCAAGCTCATCAAGTCCAAGCAGACGCAGGAAGGAGAATTCATCCCCCTCGACCAGACCGACCTCAGCGTGGGCTTCGAGACGGGTGACGACCGCCTCTTCCTCGTCTCACCCCTCATCATCAGCCACGAGATCGACGAGCGCAGCCCCTTCTGGGACGTCTCGAGGCACCAGCTGGAGAAGGACGACTTTGAGATCGTCGTCATCCTCGAGGGGATGGTGGAGGCCACAGGTAACAGGGGTGCTGCTGGGGAGGGATGTGCCTGGGGTCACCTGGGGGATGCTTCTATGGGGACATCTCACCTACACGGGGACATCTCCATGGGGACACCTCATTTCCATGAGAATATCTCTGTGGGGACTCACCAGCTCCATGGGGACATCTCAGCTCCATGGGGACATCTCAGCTCCGGGGAGACACCTCATGGGGACATCTCAGCTCCATGGGGACATCTCAGCTCCGGGAGACACCTCATGGGGACATCTCAGCTCCGTGGGAACACTTGACCTGCATGGGGACACTTCACGGGGACATATCACCACCGTGGGGACCCCTGCATGGGGACCTCTCACCTCTGTCGTGCCACCTCCATGGGAATGTCCCATCTCCACACGGCCACCTCACGGTGACGTCCCACCTGCACCGGCTCACCCCACCCCTGTGGCCCGCGGTGCTTCCACCTGGATCTGCCTTTGGGGGATGACCCCAAATCCACCCTCTCCCACTGCCGGGGGTTTTTCGGGGAGCGGTGCCCATCAGCGTGTGTCCCCCCCCGTGTCCCCTGGGTGCAGGGATGACGTGCCAGGCCCGGAGCTCCTACCTGGCAGACGAAGTGCTGTGGGGCCACCGCTTCGCCCCCCTGCTCAGCCTTGAGGAGGGATTCTACGAGGTGGACTACGGGGGCTTCCACCAGACCCTGCCCGTGCCCACCCCGGCCACCAGCGCTCGCCAGTTGGCCACCGCCGCCGCCCGCCGCCAAGCCCACCTCTACTGGTCCATCCCCAGCCTGGACCAGGAGGCGGCGGCGGGGGGGGACGGACAAGACCCCCCCGGTAGCCCCCAGGAGAGTAATGGCAGCTTGGCCAGCCCCGAGGCGCGGTGACGGGCACGGGGGTACTGGGACGCATCCCCCCCCACCACCACCACACCCCCGCCTTGGCTTTTAATAAACCCCCCCCAGAACCCCCCCCGTGATGGTGGTGGTGGTCTTGGGGGGGCAGGGGCCTGAATTGGGGGGGGAGAGATACGGGAATCCCCCCCACCCGGGGATTTGGGGCAGAGGAACCCCCCGGGGGGGGACGTGGGGGGGTCTGCAGGGACACGGGGAGTCCCGGGATGGGGAAAGGGGAAAGTGGGCGGAGCCGACCTGGGTTGCACGAACCTGAAGCCCCGCCCCCCTCCAGGCCACGCCCCCCGCCCCGTATCTCGGGTGGGAGCAGGAGCTGCGACCCCCACCCCTCCCTTTCGCCCCCAGACACGACGCGGGGGTCCCCCCGCCCCCCCCCTCCCCCCGCCCTCCTCCCGCAGGGTCCCCACGCGTGTATCTGCGCTCACACGTGTGTGCGGGGGGGTGGGGGTGGTGTGTGTGTGTTTGTGTGTGCACACGCGTGCTGGCGTGTGCGGCGGGGGGGGTAACACGTCCCCCCCCCCCGTGTCCCCGTGTCCCCCCGGCTGCCACATTCCTGCCGCCCACGGGCAGCAGCTGCGCGGGGCAGAGGGGGGGGCGAGGAGTTGGGGGGGGGCCGATCCTGGGGTGGGGTTGGGGGCCACACTCATGTGGGTGGGCACATCACCCCCCCAATCACCTCTGCCACCCCCGGCAGGGAACTGGGCCAACTGGGAGGACTGGGATGGGGAGGGGGAGTGGGGTGTGTGGGGGGGTTGGGTGCTTGGGTCCCCCCCGTGGGGATGGGGCGGGGGCCCAGCACGTGGCCCCTGTGCCCACGTCATCTGTTTGCTCAGCTTGGGGGGCAGCGGGGGGGGGACAGCGGGGGGCACGGCTTGGGTAAACACCCCCCCCCCAACTGGCCTCGGCGTGCCTGGGATGGACTGGGAGGGACTGGGATGGTCTGGGGGGCACTGGGATGGATTGGGGGGGGATTGGAGGGGACTGGGATGGACTGGGAGCACTGGGACAGACTGGGGGCATTGGGGGGATGGAGGGTGAAGGGAATACTGGGGGGGGGGGCAACTGGGACAGACTGGGAGGTGCTGGGACGTTTGAGAGGAGACCGGGAGAGATTGGGATACACTGGGATAGACTGGGAGGTGCTGGGGAAGATGGGCAGAGTGGGCAGGACTGGGATGGACTCGGGGGGAACTGGTCCAAACTGGGGATACTGGGCACCACTGGGAGTGTGTGGTGGGAGCAGGGTAACTGGTGCAGCAGATCGGGGTGGGGGGGTAGTGGGGATGCTGGTGGCACTGGTGCGGACTGGTGGCACTGGTACAGGGGGCTGTGGGCCCCACGGCTGTGCCCCCCTCATGCCCTTGAGCTGCCCTTGACGGTTGCCATGGTGACTAAGCCGGACCCTGGGGGGGCCGGGAGGAGTTTGAAGGGGGTGGGGGGATACTGGGAAGGGACCTCGGAGCGGGGCTGGGGGCACTGGGGCTACGGGGCTGGAACGGGGATGGCAGTGGGGGGGGGGGTGTCAGGAATTGTCCCCGGGAATGTGTCCCTGGTCAGAGCCCTCCCCTCCAGGTCACGGCCCCCCCAGGTCACAGCCCCCCTGTTACAGCCCGCCCCGTCTCAGCCCCCTCCCGGCCACCCCCTCGGTCACAGCCTCCCCCTTTCCCCCCCCCCCGGTCACAGCCCCCCCAGGCTCTGGCCTTTCCCTGGCTAATTTTATCCCTCCCGCATTCCCGGGAACTGCCCGGTGCCACCAGCAGCGCCAACTGGGGCAGACTGGGAGAACTGGGAACAGACTGAGAGAGGGGACAGTCCCCGTTCCCCCCCCCAGCTGCCCCCCCCGGGGTCACGCCCTGCGCTGGAGGGGCTGCAGGGAGGGACCAAGGTGTCTGGGTGGCCTCTGCCAAAGCCCCCCCCACATCCCCCCCCCGATCCCCCCCGGCAGCTGTGGGGTCAGCGGGGGAGGGGGGGGGCCGGATGCCTGTGTCCCCTGACACCCACCCTCAGCCTTGGGGTCAGCAGGGGGGGGTCAGGAGGGGGCACCCCCCACTCGGACACCTGCGTTCCCAGCTCTCCGCCGTGACCCCCCCACCACCCCGGACACCCGAGTCCCACGGCCTCCTCCAAAGGGGGGGGGGATGTGTTGGAGGGGGTCCTGAGACCCCCAGCATAGATGGGGGGGGATCGTAAAGAGCCCCCCTACCATAATAAGGGGGAGCGGAGAGGAGGGGGTGCGGGTGGTGTCCGAATTCGGGCAGGAGGCCCGGGGGATAGAGGGGACCGGGGGGGGGAAGAAGGGGGGGGCAGTCCCGGCTGGGGGGCGGGGGGCGGGGGGAGCCGGGCCGGGCGGGGCCCGGGAGGGTTTTTCTCCGCCGCCGCCGCCGCCGCCCCCCGAGTGCCCCCAGGCCGAGAGCAGCGACGGCAGCGCCATGGGCAGAGGGGTGAGTAGGGGGGGCCCGGGGGCCCGCAGCCCCCCACGCGGGGCACCCACCCGACGCGGGGCACCCACATCCACTCCGCAGCGCCCACTGTGCGGGCCCTCAGCTGCTGCCAGCCAGCACACCCCCCCCCCCCACGCATGACCCCCCCACCCCGGGGCATCCGCACCCGGTACCGCCGCCCACTCGGGACACCCGCACCCGGGTCCGCCACCCCGGGACCCCCACCCCTGGAGAAACCACCGCAGGGATAACCACCCACGCGGGACCCCCGCACTCGGGACCCCCGACCCTGGAGCACCCACCCTTGGGGTCTGCCCCCGGCACCAGCACCCACCTACGGGCGTCCTGCAGCCCTCCCGATGCCCCCCGGGGTCCCGCTGCCTCCCCCCGACTGGCACCACCGTCCTTCCCCACTCCTGAGTGTTCCCGACACGGGTGGGGGGCAGCTCGGTCGCCTGTGTCCCCCCCGCTTGGTGGAAGGAAAGCGCAGGGGGGTTGAAGAAGGATCCGTCACGGTGGGGAAACTGAGGCACGTAGCCGGAGTGCCCCCCGCGGTGGAGCCCACACCCCCCCCGTGCCCATCCCCGTGGCCCCGTGCCCGTGGCTGCTCCGCGCCGGGGTCCCCGGAACCGTGGCAACGGCCGCGGGGGAGCTCAGAGCCGGGGCTGGCGCCTCGCCCGGACCCCCACCCCCCCCCCCCTCCCGTCCTGCCTGGCACAGCCGGGACCCCCCCCCCGCCCACGCTTGGACCCCCCACCCCCGACCTCTGGGCACCCACTCAAAGGTGGGGGTACCCGGGAGGATGTGGGGAAGGGGTTGTTCCCCCCACGGGTACCCCCCCACGGGTGTCCCCTCCGTCACCTCCTGGCACCCTTCCCCCAGGGAAATGCCGAAAGGGGGGGACAGATGACACCCGGCGCCCCGCCCAGTGCCACCCTCCTGCCACTCCCCCCAAAATCCCGGGGTGCTCCTTCAAGTGGGACCCCCCCACACCCGTGCAAAGCCAAAGCGGGGTCCCTAATGTCGGGGTGTGGGTGGGGGGCAGCAGACCCACCGCCCCGCTGCCCGGAGGGTGCCTCGTGGAGGGCTGGGGGTGCCCCCCGTGCCCCCTCCCCGCCGTAACACGACCCCTCGGATCCCGACGTTGTTCTTGGCACCGGGGCCGTTTTCCATGACCGCATCGGCCCCCCCGGACCCCCCCTCGGACCCACGCTGGGGCACCCGCTGCCCCCCCCCTCCCCTGCCTGCTCCTGCCAACCTCTGCGACGTGACCCGGGCCCCGCCAGCCCGGGGGGACCCCCGCCGACGGCAGCGGAGGGAGATCTGGGGGGGCTGTGCCCCCCTCCCCCGAGGGAGGGGCTGTCCTTGCCTGCAGCAGCACCGCTGCCCCCCCAAACCCCCGTGGTTTTGGGGGCCTGTCCCTCTCCCCAGCTTGTGGCACGCCCCCTTCCAATTCCATTCGTGGGACCCCCCCAGCAGTGCCACCCCCGTGGCCGCAGTGCCACCCCCACCTACACGGCGTGTCCCCCCCCTGCCTTGGTGTCCCTCCCTCTCCCGCTTGCGATGTGTCCCCCCCCCCCGTGCCCACACTGCCACTGGTGCCTGCAGCCCCCCCCGTGCCCATGGTGACGCCCCCCGCCCTCGGTGCTGCCTGTGGTGACCCCCATGCTGGCGGTGACATCCATGCCCATGGTAATGCTCGTGTCCCCCGCCGAGGGCCGCGCCGGCGGTGCCACCACCCCGGCGGTGTCACCGTGCCCACCGTGTGTCCCCCCCTCCCCGCAGGTCGGGCGCGAGTACTCGCCCGCTGCCACCACCTCGGAGAACGGGGGGGGCAAGAGGAAGCAGAAGGAGAAGGAGCTGGATGAGCTGAAGAAGGAGGTCAACTTGGTGAGGAGGGGGCTGAGGGGCGGTGGGGACGGCGGGGAGGGGTGGCCATGACGCCCCCACCACCCCCCCCTGGGCCGCGGTGACGCGGGTGACATGTGCTTGGCAGGATGACCACAAGCTGTCCCTGGATGAACTGGGCAGAAAGTACCAGGTGGACCTGTCCCGGGTGAGATGTCCCCACATTCCAGCCTCCTCCACCCCTCCTGTCCCCGTGGGTGACACACAACTGTGTCCCCTGTCCCCATGTCCCCTCTCCCCTGTAGCCCCACGTGTCCCCAGGGTGCCCTGGCCATGTCACCCCCCCCCACCTCCTCTCCTCACAGGTCGTGCCCTGGCTGGGACCCCCGCCCCCAAAGCCCCACCTCAGGTGGCAGTGTTTGTATGCGTGTCCCCCTCCCCCCCCCAGGGTCTGACCAACGCACGGGCGGCCGAGATCCTTCTGCAGGACGGTCCCAACGCCCTCACACCCCCCCCCACCACCCCCGAGTGGGTCAAGTTCTGCCGGCAGCTCTTCGGGGGCTTCTCCATCCTCCTCTGGATCGGGGCCATCCTCTGCTTCCTGGCATATGGCATCCAAGCAGCCATGGAGGACGAGCCCTCCAACGACAACGTGAGGGCATGGTGGGGGCACGGGGGGGGGGACACGGGCATCACAGGGACACGGGTGTCACATGTGTAGTGAAATGAGGCAACCGGGTGCCACTAATTGCCAGGTAGTGGGCATGAGCTTGTGTTAAGCACACCTGGTCCTGATTAGGGCAGGCCCCTACTGCACATGAGCAGGATTAGGGGGCCAATGAAGCTCACTCCTGAGGAAGCCAGGGAGGGGGTTGGCTCCTTTCAGAGCGACAGCACCGATCCAGGCTACTCCAGCCCTGAGGGCAATAGGCTCAGAGCACTGTTGGTGAGTTTCTGCCGGAACACCTGGTCCAACACCTGGTTGGAGCGCCGTGCCCTAAAAGAGCTTCGTCTTGCTACAGACGTGGGCGCCGTGGGGACGTGGATGCCACTGGGCAATGGGCACCGTGGGGACACGGAGATCATGGGGACACAGTCACCAAGGCCACGTGGTCATTGACCACCCTGGGGGGCACAGGCACTGGGGGTGTGACGGGCACAGTGACCATGTCCCTGTGTCCCCGTGTGTCAGTCCCTGAGAGGTCCAGGTTTGGGTATCAGAGGGGCCAGGTTGGTGTGGGGGTGTCCTCGCAGCCCCCACCCCGGGGGGTCTCACCCTCCGTGCTGGGGTGCTGAGGTGCCACCCATGTCCCAGCTGTACCTGGGGGTGGTCCTGGCTGCCGTCGTCATCGTCACCGGATGCTTCTCCTACTACCAAGAGGCCAAAAGTTCCAAGATCATGGATTCCTTCAAGAACATGGTGCCCCAGGTAGGACCCTCGGGCAGGCGCACAGCATGGGGTAGGGGTCCTGGGTCTTGGGTGAGGCGAGGGTACCTGAGGGTGCTCTGTGTCCCCACAGCAAGCGCTGGTGATCCGGGAAGGTGAGAAGATCCAGATCAACGCTGAGAACGTGGTGGTGGGAGACCTGGTGGAGGTGAAGGGGGGGGACCGCGTGCCTGCCGACATGCGCATCATCTCCTCCCATGGCTGCAAGGTGGGGGGCACGGGGGGGGGAGGGGGCTGGGGCTGTCAAGAGGGGTGGTGGCAGGGGCTGGGCACTGGGAAGGGAGTGGTGGTGACAAGGGATGGACACTGACCGGCACAGGGTGGACATCGGTGGTGACACAGGGTGCTCACCAGGGCTGGCACGGGGACAGTGGGGATCCCCAAGTTGGTTCACACAGCCTGGGAGGTGGGGGGGGGAGTGGGGGTTGCTGAGCTGGGTGGTGCCCAGTGCCACCAGCACCCAGCAGTGCCACTGTGCCCAGGTGGATAACTCATCCCTGACGGGGGAGTCGGAGCCGCAGACCCGCTCGCCCGAGTTCACCCACGAGAACCCCCTGGAGACCCGCAACATCTGCTTCTTCTCCACCAACTGCGTGGAAGGTGAGTCCTGGGGGGACGAGGGGGGTGGGGGGGTGGTCCCTGCCAGGCGAGAGGGTCACCGTGTCCCTACCCCCCCCTCCTCCCTGCCAGGCACCGCTCGTGGCATCGTCATCTCCACGGGGGACCGGACGGTGATGGGGCGCATCGCCTCGCTGGCCTCGGGGCTGGAGATGGGGCGCACGCCCATCGCCATGGAGATCGAGCACTTCATCCGCCTCATCACCGGCGTCGCCGTCTTCCTCGGCCTCTCCTTCTTCATCCTCTCCCTCATCCTGGGATACACCTGGCTGGAGGCCGTCATCTTCCTCATCGGCATCATCGTGGCCAACGTCCCCGAGGGGCTGCTGGCCACCGTCACCGTAAGGGACACCGGGGTCGGGATGGGGACAGGGAGGGGGGGGTGCCGGTCCTGGCACCGGGCGCTGGTTCTGCTGGGCCGACCCTGGTGCACCCGTCCATGACTGCTGCTTGCTGACCCCCCACGGGTGCCCAATGTCCCCCACGGGTGCCCAATGTCCCCGTGTGTGTCCCCCAGGTGTGTCTGACGCTGACGGCCAAACGCATGGCACGGAAGAACTGTCTGGTGAAGAACCTGGAGGCGGTGGAGACCTTGGGCTCCACCTCCACCATCTGCTCTGACAAAACCGGGACCCTCACCCAGAACCGCATGACCGTGGCCCACATGTGGTTCGACAACCAGATCCACGAGGCTGACACCACTGAGGACCAGTCGGGTGGGTGCCCAGCACCCTGACCCCCCCGAGCCCAGGACCACCCCATCCCTAGGAGTGTCCCTTCTCTTGCCCTGGCACCCAGATAGGGTCCACTGGGGCACCCCCTTTCCCAGGTCCTCAGGGCATCCTCAGGAGGGTGGGAAGTGTCCCAGAGAAGGGGGGGGGTCCCTGCCACGGCTGACAGTGCCGGGGGTCCCCCAGGTGCCACCTTCGACAAGCGCTCGCCTACCTGGACCGCCCTGGCCCGCATTGCCGGGCTCTGCAACCGCGCTGTCTTCAAGCCTGGCCAGGAGAACATCTCTATTTCCAAGGTAGGAGGCTGCTGACCCTCCCCCCTACCCCCCAGGAACTCTGCCGAGAGCCGGGGTGGTGCCACCCCCTGTGTCACCCACCCCTCGCAGCGGGACACGGCAGGGGATGCCTCGGAGTCGGCGCTGCTCAAGTGCATTCAGCTCTCCTGCGGCTCCGTCAAGAAGATGCGGGACAAGAACCCCAAAGTCACCGAGATCCCTTTCAACTCCACCAACAAATACCAGGTCTGCCCGGGGCTGGCTGCCAGGGGTGGCCTTTTGGGTCGTTGTCACCCGGTGCCAACCCTCCCGCTGTGCCCTTCCCCCCCCTCTAAAGGTCTCCATCCACGAGCGGGAGGACGACCCCCAGGGGTATCTGCTGGTGATGAAAGGAGCCCCCGAGCGCATCCTGGATCGCTGCTCCCGCATCCTCCTGCAGGGCCAGGAGGTGCCACTGGACCAGGAGTTGCGGGAAGCCTTCCAGAACGCCTACCTGGAGCTGGGGGGGCTGGGGGAACGCGTGCTGGGTGAGGATGGGGCGGGTGGGGGGCGTGGGGAGGAACGGAGCGTGGGGGTAGGCAAAGCAGGGGATGTGGTGGGCAGGGGTCTGGGGGGACGTGGGGAGAGGGGGATGTGGAGGATGTGGGTTGGGGAAGTCATGAGGGACGCAGGGTAGGGGGGGTTGTTGTGAGAATGGGAGCAGCGGGTGAAGGAGGGGGGGGGGGTCCCCACACCCCATCACCCTCCGGTGCCCCCCACTCCCCAGGTTTCTGTCACCTCTACCTGCCCCCCGACAAGTTCCCCCGGGGGTTCCGTTTTGATGCCGACGAGGTCAATTTCCCCACTGAGAACCTCTGCTTCGTGGGGCTCATGTCCATGATCGACCCCCCCCGCGCCGCCGTCCCCGACGCCGTCGGCAAATGCCGCAGCGCCGGCATCAAGGTGGGACCCCCCCGGCCACCCCCTGACACCGCTCAACCCATATCCCAGGCAGGGGGTGACCCCTCTACGTGTCTGTGTGTGTCCCCAGGTGATCATGGTGACCGGGGACCACCCCATCACCGCCAAGGCCATCGCCAAGGGCGTCGGCATCATCTCCGAGGGCAACGAGACGGTGGAGGACATCGCCGCGCGCCTCAACATCCCCGTCAGCCAGGTCAACCCCCGGTAGGTGCCGGTCCTGGGAGGGGTCCCGGGAGGGTCCCCAGGGTCCCGTGGTCCCTGCTGAGGCTGCGGTGTGGCAGGGAGGCCAAAGCCTGCGTGGTCCATGGGTCCGACCTGAAGGACATGACCTCGGAGCAGTTGGATGAGATCCTCAAGAACCACACGGAGATCGTCTTCGCCCGCACGTCCCCCCAGCAGAAACTCATCATCGTGGAGGGCTGCCAGCGCCAGGTGCCCTGTCCCCGTGTCCCCTGCTGCCCCACGATGGCCCTGTCCCCGTGCGTCACGGCGCCACCGTCTCTGTGCCCCGCGGCGTCCCTGCGGCGTCCCCGCGCCCCAGGGTGTCCCACCCCCGCGTCCCACCGTGCTCCTGCCCCCATCTCCTGATTCCTGACCCCCCTGTCCCCAGGGTGCCATCGTGGCAGTGACAGGGGACGGGGTCAATGACTCCCCTGCCCTGAAGAAGGCGGACATCGGCATCGCCATGGGCATCTCCGGCTCCGACGTCTCCAAGCAGGCGGCTGACATGATCCTGCTGGACGACAACTTTGCCTCCATCGTCACCGGCGTGGAGGAAGGTTGGGCATGGACCTGCGGGGAGGACGTGGGGGAGGGAGCTGGGGACCCCCCCGGGTGATGGCCGTCATCCTCCCTCCCCTCAGGCCGCCTGATCTTTGACAACCTCAAGAAGTCAATCGCCTACACCCTGACCAGCAACATCCCCGAGATCACCCCCTTCCTCCTCTTCATCATCGCCAACATCCCCCTGCCCCTGGGCACCGTCACCATCCTCTGCATCGACCTGGGCACCGACATGGTGAGGGGACCCCCAGATCCCCACCGGGGACCCCAAGATCTCCCTCACGGATTCCCAAGGGACCTCCACATCCCCCTGCCCCTGGGCAATGTCACCATCCTCTGCATCCACCCGGGCACCTGGGCTGGACAGGGGTGACAGGGGTGATGCGGGTGACATGTCCCCCTAGGTCCCTGCCATCTCCCTCGCCTACGAGGCAGCTGAAAGTGACATCATGAAACGCCAGCCCAGGAACCCCCGGACGGACAAACTGGTGAACGAGCGTCTGATCAGCATGGCCTACGGGCAGATCGGTGAGGGGGGGGGGGGGCTGCAAAATTGGGGGGTGGGAGGGGTTAAAGCTGATCAGCAGCTTTAAAGCAGACACCATGGTGTCCCTGGTCCGGTGTGCGTGCGTGTCCCCAAAGGGAGTGGAGCATCTCCCTTATGAGGAAAGGCTGAGGGAGCTGGGTCTCTTTAGTTTGGAGAAAAGGAGACTGAGGGGTGACCTCATCAATGTTTTCAAATATGTAAGGGGTGAGTGTCAGGGAGATGGAGTTAGGCTTTTCTCAGTGGTGACCAGTGATAGGACAAGGGGTAATGGGTGTAAATTGGAGCATAGGAGGTTCAAGTTGAATATCAGAAAAAATTTTTTTACTGTAAGGGTGACAGAGCCCTGGAACAGGCTGCCCAGGGGGGTTGTGGAGTCTCCTTCACTGGAGACATTCAAAACCCACCTGGACACGTTCCTAGGGGATGTACTCTAGGGGGCCCTGCTCTGGCAGGGGGGGTTGGACTAGATGATCTTTCGAGGTCCCTTCCAACCCCTAGGATTCTAGGATTCTATGATTCTATGATTCCCCTTCCTAGGGATGATCCAAGCCCTTGGTGGGTTCTTCACCTACTTCGTGATCCTGGCGGAGAACGGGTTCCTGCCAGGGACCTTGGTGGGGATCCGCCTGGCTTGGGATGACCGCTCCACCAACGACCTGGAGGATTCCTATGGACAGGAGTGGGTGAGGGACCCCCCCCCGAGAACCATCCCCCACACCCCCACTCCACCCACGGGTGGCTTTGCAACCACAGCCCCCCCCACCTCGCATCCCCTCGCTCCTTCCCCTGCAGCAGCGTGCAAAGGTGGGGGGTGAGCGTGCAAGGGGGGGTTGTGAGAGTGCAAGGGGGGGTCGGACTGAGTCCGTGCCCCCTCCCCAGACCTACGAGCAGCGCAAGGTGGTGGAGTTCACCTGCCACACCGCCTTCTTCGCCAGCATCGTGGTGGTGCAATGGGCGGACCTCATCATCTGCAAGACCCGCCGCAACTCCGTCTTCCAGCAGGGCATGAAGTGGGCATGAAGTCTTCCCCCCCCCCACCCCGAAACACGCCTCCCCCCCACCTTCTGGGTGCCCCCTTTACAATCCCCCCCCCCAACCCATCCTGCAGGAACAAGATCCTGATCTTCGGGCTGCTGGAGGAGACGGCGCTGGCAGCGTTCCTCTCCTACTGCCCCGGCATGGGGGTGGCCCTGCGCATGTACCCCCTCAAGTGAGCCAGGGGGGGTTCGGGGGAGGGGGAAACCATCACCCAGAGGTGCTGGGACCCCCCCTCCATTAATATTTTTCTCCACCCCCCCCAGGGTCACCTGGTGGTTCTGCGCCTTCCCCTACAGCCTCCTCATCTTCGCCTACGATGAGGTCCGAAAGCTCATCCTGCGCCGCTACCCCGGCGGTGAGTAGGACCCCCCCCCCCCCCCCCCCCAAATCCCTGACCCCCCCACCTCCCCCTGACCCACCCCCCGGGTGTTAACCCCTCCAGGGTGGGCATTGCTTTCCCCCCAGTTCAGCCCCCAGGCTCTGCCCCCCTCCATGAGCACCCCAAAGTCATCACTGTCCCCCCCAAAAGAAAATTGGGAATTGCCCCCCCCCCCACCCCCTGCCTGGCACAGCCCCTTGTGGCCCCCCCTCCCATCTTTCTCCTCTGACCCAAAAGCAAATACTGCCCCCCCCCCTTCTCGTACCCAAATGAGGGGAGGCACCAGGTAAGGGATATTGGGGGATCCCTGGGGGGGGCACCTACAGCACTTGGGAAGTGACCCACAGGAGAGGGGGGGGCAGCATGGGGAGCACCCACGGGGGTTGTTGGGGGGGTCCCAGGGAAGTGGGGAGCCCCCATGGGAGAGGGGGATGCCCAGGAAGGGTGGGGGCCACAACTGGAGTGGGGGAGAGGGGGGTTCCAAGGGTGTGGGGGGGCACTCAGGGGGTCGAGACCCCCCCCATATCACCACCCCCTGCCTCCTGTCCCCTTGCAGGGTGGGTGGAGAAGGAAACCTACTACTAAGAGCCTGTGCTGCCCCCCCCGGCCCCCCACCCCAACCCTGCACCCCAATACTAACCCCGGGGGCACGGCGGGGGGGGGAGGGGGGGCCGGACCCCCTGACCCGGGGGGACCCAGGAGTGCGGGGGGGGGGCACTATTTGCTCCCCCACCATGGGGCACCCAGACCCCCCCACACCTTCAGAGCAATAAAACAATTTAACCCCTTCGTGCCCTTGTCTGGGGGGGGGGGGGGGGCAATTCGGGGGGGGGTGGTGGTGAAGAGAGACCAAGGGGTGGCAGGACGAGGGGTAATGGGGCTGGGGGGGGTATCAATAACCCCCTCCCTCCCCCCTCCCCCCCCAGCACCTTGGAGGACCCCCCCCCAACACAGGGTGACCCCGGGGGGGTTGGGAGGGGCTGAGTCAGCACTGCGGTGGGGGGGGGTGTCACGGTCCGGCCCCGCTCGGGTTTCTTTGGAGGGTTTGGGTGTCACCCGGGGTTAAAAATAAGGAGTCAGGGTCACCTCCCCGGGGGGGGGGGGGAGGGCTGGGACACGCGGGGACCCCCAGCACCTCCTGGCACCCGACAAAGGGGTCGGGGTACCCTAAAACCCCAGCATGGGGGTGCTGGACACCCCCAGCCCATTCAGGGGGGTCCCGACCACCCCAACGGCTGCTTGGCTTTTTTTTTGGGGGGGGGGGCGGCCACAGGGGGTCCCCAGCGTCCCCCCTCCGGGGACAGATCACCCGTGGGGATCCCAAGATTTGGGGGAGGAGGGGAAGCAGCCTCCTCCCCCCCCCGCCCCCCAACCCCGTTCCTGGGCCCGACCCCGGTGACCCCTCGCGCCGTTCATTATTTTTAGCCCCGTCCCCCCCCCCGTCCCCTCCCCCCGGCTCCTGTTTCCTTCCTTAATATGGAACTGGAGGGTGTCGGGAGGCGGGGGGGGGGGAACGGGGCTGACACCCCCCCCCCCCCCAAAAATGGGACACGGGGGGGTGCAGGGGGTCAGGGTGACACTGTGCCCCCCCCCCCAAATCCTTGGTGCACTCTGGGGCTGGGAAGGGGTCGCGTGTCCGTCTGTCCCCCCCCCCCCCCGCCGCGTCTCTGTCCCTCCCGGAAGGGGCCGTATCTGTCTGTCTGTCCCTCTGTCCTTCCTCCCCCCTCCCTCCACCTTTTTTTGGGGGGGGGCTGTGTCTGTCCGTCCCCTGCGGGTTCTGTCCGTCCGTCTGTCTGTCCCCGGGCACTGCCAAGCACCGTCTGTCTGCCCCCACGACCCTCTCACGACCACCCCCACCCCGGCTGTGTCCGTCTGTCTGTCCCCTGGGGTTGGTGGCCCCCCCGTGGCCCTCTGTGTCCCTCTGTCCGTCCGTCGGGCGATGGGTCCCTGGGGGTGGGCTCTGGGTCCCTGGGGGTGGGCTCTGGCTCTGCTGGCGTTGTGGGTGGGGGTCCCAGGGGTCTCTGGGGCGGTGCCGGGGGGCGCGGGGGGGGCCCTGTCTGTCCCCACCCCTGACGGGAGGTCGCGGGTGGTCTCGGTCACCCTGAGGAACTTCCAAGGGCTGCGGCAGCGGTTCCCGGTGCTGGCTCTGCTGCACAGACCCCCCCGGGACCCCCACCACCCTAAGATGGTCCTGGAGGTGGGCACGGGGGGTGGGGGGGAGGGGAAGGGGGTTGGGGGCACCCGGGGGGGGATGGGGGGGACATTGGGGGTATCACCCCCTGGGATTCCTGCACAGGAGAGGGGTCACGGGGGGGGCTGGGGACCCCGGGGGACCCTTGGGGCTGGTGGAAGGTGCCCCCCCAGTGTTGTGTCCCCCCCCCCAGCTGGCAGCCCAGGTGCTGGAGGAGAAGGGGGTGGGCTTTGGCCTCCTCGACTCAGAGAAGGACGCAGCCATCACCAAAAAACTGGGTAAGAACGACCCCCCCTCCCCCCCACCCACTGGGACCCCTCGGGTACAGGGACACCCCCCCCCCCTCATCTTTCACAGACACCCCCCCTGCACCCTAAAAAAGAGACACAGGGGTGCCCCAGGACCCCCAAATGAGGCACAGGGATCCCTCGGGACCCCCAAACCAGGCACAGGGACCCCCCCCCCTCCTCAAACCTCCCCAGCTGAGCTCCCCCCTGCCCACCCCCCCAGGCCTGACAGAGGAGGGCAGCATCTACGTGTTCAAGGAGGATGAAGTGATCGAGTACGACGGGGAGATGGCAGCCAACACCCTGGTGGAATTCCTGCTGGATGTGAGGGACCCCCACCCCATGCACCCCTCATCACTCCTCCCCCCCAGGATCTCGGAAGGGACACCCCCCCCACCCCAACTCTCCCTTTGCCCAGCTGGGAGGGAGCTGGGACCTGTTCCTGACCTTGGGGGGGGGTCTCTGGGGACCCCGATGCTGTCCCCCCCCTCCCAGGTGCTTGAGGACCCAGTGGAGTTCATTGAGGGTGACCACGAGCTCCAGGCCTTCGAGAACATCGAGGAGGACCCCAAACTCATTGGGTACTTCAAGGACAAGGACTCAGAGAGTATGTGGGGGTGGAGCAGCCCCCCCGTGTGTGTCCCCTGTGTCCCCTGTCCTGCCAGCACCCCAGCCAGACCCCCCAGTCCATCCATCCATCCATCCATCCATCCATCCATCCATCCATCCATCCATCCTTCCTCCACAAGGCCACCAGGGTTGGATCCAGACATTGGGATGGTTGAGGGGGTCCATCTGGACCTGGGGGTGCTGGTACCCACCCCCTCCTTCCCCCCCACAGATTTCAAAGCCTTTGAGGAGGCAGCTGAGCAGCTCCACCCCTACATCCCTTTCTTTGCCACCTTTGACAGCAAGGTAGGGCCGGGGGTCCTGGGGGAGGGGGGGGGGGGGAGGACCCCCCTGTCAGGCCCTGGGGGTGCTCAGGAGTACCCCCACCCCACAAGGTGGCCAAAAAGCTGAGGCTGAGGTTGAACGAGATCAACTTCTACCAACCCTTCCTGGAGGAGCCACTGCCCATCCCCGGCAGCCCCCACACCCGGGGGGAGATCCTGGACTTTGTGGAGAAGAACAGGAGGTGGGGGAAGTGGGGGGGGGGTTCGGGATGGGGGGAGGTGGGCACCGAGCAGGGTGCCATGGGGTGGAGTTTGCCATGGGAACAGGTTGCCATGGGAACAGGTTGCCACGGGGTGGTTGTTGCCACGGGGTGGCTGTTGCCACGGGGAGGTTGTTGCCATGGGAGTTGGTTTCCATGGGAGCCGGTTGCCATGGGAGGTGGTTGCCAGGGGGCGGAGGTTGCCATGGGAGATGGTTACCAGGGGAGATGGTTGCCATGGGGACGGGTTGCCATGGGAGGTGGTTGCCACGGGAGATTGTTGCCGAGGGGAGGTGACTGCCAGGGCAGCCACAGCCCCCGGGGATGGGGGATTCCCGGGGTGGGGGGAGGGATCGAGGAGACCCCCCCAGTGCACAGCCAGACCCTCCCCTTCCCCCTCCTCCCCCCTCCTCGGGGCATCCCCCCCCCTCCCTCTGACACCATCCTGGGGGTGACACGAGTTCACGAGGTCTCAGCAGGGAGGGCGCCGGGGACACTGATCCTGCCCCTGGGGCTTGGGGTGCTTGAGCCGTGGGGCAGCTGAGCCCACCCCCAACCCCCGGCCGGGGGTCTGGGGGGGGGTTGGGGAGGGGGGCAGGACAGGGTTAAGGCCCAGGCGCTGATGTTCCCGAAGCCTTAATCCCCCCCCGGATCAGCCCCCCCCCCCCCGCCGTGGCCTCAATCCCGCGGGAAATGGGGAGATGGGGGGGACCCACCCCGGGGGGGGTCAGCGGCTCTGAGGGGTCAGACCCAGCCCTGTGCCCCCTCCCCTGAACCATCAGGGGTGTCCTGGCCCCCCAAACCCGGAGCCGCTGCAACCCCACCTGAGCACATCCCCCCCATACCACGCAGCAGAGCCCGAGGGGGGGGTCTGTGGGTGCCGGGGGGTGCCCTGTCACCACCCCCCCCCCCATCTCACAGGCCCCCTCTGCGGAAACTCAAACCCGAGAGCATGTACGAGACCTGGGTGAGCACAGGGGGGTCCCGACCCCGCTCACATTGACATCCCCCCCCCCGGGGGAGACACCTCCTCCTTCCCTCGGGACCCCCCCCCAGTGACCCTGTCCCATGTGCCCCCAGGAGGATGACGTGGATGGGATCCACATCGTGGCCTTTGCTGAGGCAGATGATCCAGGTGAGGGAGAGGCTGGGGAAGGAGTCGGGGGGGCCTGGGGGTGTCCCAGCCCCCATCACCCCCATCCGTATCCCCCTCCCCTCCAAGATGGCTTCGAGTTCCTGGAGATCCTGAAGGACGTGGCCCGGGATAACGTGGACAACCCTGACCTCAGCATCCTCTGGATCGACCCCAAGGATTTCCCGCTGGTACCGATCCCTTGGGGGGGGTGGGGGGGGTGGAAATCCCCTCCCACGACCCCCCTGGAGCTTCAGAGTGGGCCTGAGATGGGGGGGGGACTGATCCCTGTGTATCCCACCCCCCCAGCTCATTCCTTACTGGGAGAAAACCTTCGGCATCGACTCTCCCTGCCCCAGCTTGGGGTGGTCAATGTCACCAACGTGAGTGTCCCCCATCCAGACCCCCTCCCCCCCCCCCCCACGCAGTGTCAGCTCTGGGGAGGGGGGGTGGGTGCTGACGGGCTCATGACACGGGTGGACCTCAAAGGCAGCTCCTGGGAGCACGTCCTGCTCTCCACTGGTCCTCCTGTCCTTTGGGTGTCACCTGCCCTGTCCCATGGTGGGTTCCCCCCCCCTCCCTGTCCCATGTCCCCCCCCCCCCGGTGTCCCCCAGGCTGACAGCGTGTGGCTGGAGATGGTGGATGAGGATGATCTGCCCGGGCCAGAGGAGGTGGAGCAGTGGCTGAAGGATGTGCTGGAGGATGAGGAGGATGATGATGGTGACGATGACAATGAGGAGGAAAATGATGATGAAAACGCTGATGACAACGGTGATGATGATGATGATGATGACGATGATGATGATGATGATGATGATGATGATGATGATGATGATGATGATGATGAAAACAAGGACGCTGACAGTGATGACGATGACAAGGACAGTGATGACAACAACTAAACCTTGAGTTCTGCTCCCTCTCCAAGACATTAAAGTCCCCAAAGATCCAGACTGTGTCACCAAGGTGGGGACACGGGGGGCTGGAGGTGCTTTGGGAACAGGAGAGACCCCCCCTCACCCCACGAGACCCCCCGGGGTGCAGGAAACCCCCGTGGGCCTTGGACACTCGTGGTGGCTCCTCCACGGTGGATTGATGTCCCCAAAAACATCCCTGGGGTGGGGGGCGTCAGGGGTGTGGGCTACTTCGGCCCCGCCTCTCTAAGCCCCGCCCATTCGGCCCCTCCCCGCTAAGCCCCGCCCCCTCGGCCCCGCCCCGCTGCTCAGAGCGGCGGCACCGAGACACCGAGCGGTCGCACCGGCACCGCCACCGCCACCGGCACCGCCACAGCCGGCCGGTAAGTGGGGTGGGGGGGATGTGTAGGTGGGGTGGGGGCTCCCGTCGGCCACCGGAACCAGGATGGGAACCGGGATGGGGACCGGGGCCTGATGGAGGGAAATGCCTCCATCCGGTCCCGGTTCCGATCGCCGTCCCCGCAACCGGGGCTGTGGTAGTGGATCCCCCCACCGGGACTAGAAACCCCTCCCCTCTGTAATAGACCCCTCCCCATAACCCCTCTGGGGGCTCAGCCGTGATGCCCCATCCCGGCCCGGAAGGGGTTAACGGTCCCGGTGGTACCGGGGGTGCCAGAACCGAACCCGATAATCCCCCCGCTCCCGGGTCCCGGGTCCCGCCCGCCCCTTTCACTTCCCCTTTCGCTGCTGGGGGGAGCCCGAACCCGTGACCCGGGGAGGGGGGGGGACGCAGATCCACGCGGTACCACCCCACGCAGGACACGGGGGGTGTTCCGCGGTCCTGGTGGCCGTTCCCACCCCGTTCCCCCTATCCCCACCCAAAATCCGGAGTGTCCCCAACACCCCTCCGTGGATGCCACCCACTCCCCGCGGGATACCGGGGTCCCCGTCCCCTCCGCGCCGGTGCCACCCAGTCCTCCCAGTGCCGCCCAGTACCAGCGCAGCGCTGGGATGCCACCCGTTCCCCCCGGGCAGAGTTTGTCGCCCTGTCGCCCCCCCCCCCCCCCCGCGGGGGGGTGTTGGGGGTGGGGTGTGGGCACGCGTGTCCGGATTCCTGAGGAACACGAGTGGGAGGGGGCGCGCCCCGCTGCCGGACTGGGCCAAGCTGGGGGCCAAACTGGGCCGTGGCAGGAGCGGAGCCGCCTCTTCCGCCCCGCGTTCTCGGGACGGGGAGGGGCTGAGGGGGGGGACACGAGTCATCGCCCCCACCCCCCCCCCAAACGCTCCCTCCCACCCCCCGTGCTCCGGCCCACGGAGCTTCCGCATGGCCCCGCCTGGGGAAACTGAGGCACGGGGCGGGGCGGGGCCCATGCAGCTGCGCCCCAGATGTGGGATGTGCGGCGCGGGGGGTTCTGCTCCCGCTGTGGGCAGGGGGGGGGCCGGGGTGAGATACACCCCCCACCCCCACCCCCCCCCTCCTGGGGGCACGGATGGAAACCCCGGGGTGATGTCGGTGCCCACGGCCGTGATTCGGTTCCCGGGGTGCGGGTCCGGGATGTGGGGGGGCAGCTTCTCGCCGCACCCCGCGGCACAAAGCTCCGTTGTCCCCGGGTTGCCACGGGGGGGAGTGGCGCGGGGGGGTGGGGGGGGGTGTCCCCTCCTCCCCGCCCCGCTCTCGCCACCCACCCCAAAAATTAAAAAGGGGGACGGCAGTGATTGCAGGAGCCCCCCCACCCCCCCCAACCTTCCAGCACCTGGGAGAGCGAGACACAAAGGCGGGAAGGAACCGACCCCCCCGTGTATCCCCCCCGCCGTGTCCTGCCCCCCCACTCGGCCCCCCCCTCGCCGGGATCAGTGGCCCCATCCCCACCCTGGTGAATGGGCCCCGTGGGGCGCCGCCCCTCATGCATATTCATGAATCACTTTGCATGGGAAGAGTGAATGGGGGGGGGGGTCCCGCGGGCGGGGGGGGGGGGTCTCGGCCACACACACCCCCACACCCCCCCCTTTTCCCCCTGTTTCCCCTGGGGACCTTGGCGGGGGGGGGGATGGGACTCAGGCGTCCGGGACGGAACCGCCGGGCCTGGGAACGGGCAGACGGCCACGGATGGAGGAGGGGGGGGGGGGTCCCCGCCCCCAACCCCCCCCCTCAGCCCCCCCGCCCGGAAGGACCCAGGCGTCCGGGCCAAGGGCTGAGTCATCGGCGGCCTTAAAGGGGCCGGACACGGCGGGGACACGCGTGTGGGTGGGGGAGGGTGGGGGGGTTGGTGGTCTCGGAGGGGAGGGGGGGAGAGGATGGGTCTGGGGGGGGGGGGGGGGGTCGGGTCGGGTGGTCGCACGTGTGTGTGCACGTGGGGCGCGGGCGGGGGGTGTCAGCGTATGCAGGTGTCCGCGTGGGGGGGGGATGTTTACGGGTGCCGGCACGAGGGTGCGTGGGGGGGGGGATGCGTGGGGAGGGGGACGCATGCGTGCACGTGCCGGGGGGTGCAGCGATGTGTCTGTGTGTGCCCCCCCCCCCCCCCCCCAAAACACGTCTGTCTGTGTGTGTGTGTCCCACCCCCCTGTCTGTGTGGCCCGCGCAGGGTGGGCGTCTGCATGGGCCCCCCCCCCCTTCCCCTTCCCCCAGCACCCACTGGTGCCACCACCGTGGAGGGACACGGGTGACACCTCGAGGGGTGGCCGGTGATCACCATGGCAACTGCATCCCTGGGGTGGGTGGCAGCAGTTGCCATGGCGACCGAGGTGCAACAAGAGATGGGGGACCAGAGTGTGACACCCACCCCCCCCCCCCCCCCCACCCACCCACCCCCCTCAGCTCTGAATCCCCCCCCCTTCCCAAGACCCCCACCTCAGTGTGCCCACAGCCCACTGCCGTGGTGGGGGGGGCTGTGCTGCGGTGGGGGGGATCTCACCATGTAATGGGGGGGCTGGGGGTGTCTGTGCAAGGCCAGGGCACGTGTGTGAGGGGGGGCACGCAGTCCACCGTCCCTGTCACATCCCGTGAGCATCACATGAGTCACGGGCCAGCGGAGCCCGGCTGGCGCCACGGCGTGGGGGGAGGCCGGGGGGGGGAAGGGGGACGGGCAGTGGCTCGTGACACCAGTGGCCATGGCTGAGGCCGGGAAGCAGCTCGTGACACCAGTGGCCATGGCTGAGGCCATGTGGCAGCTCGTGACACGGGTGGCCGTGGCTGAGGCCGGGTGGCAGCTCGTGACACGGGTGGCCGTGGCTGAGGCCGGGAAGCAGCTCGTGACATGTGTGTGTCACAGCCGTGGCTCAGGCCGGGTGGCAGCTCGTGACACGGGTGGCCATGGCTGAGGGCTGGGTGGCAGCTCGTGACACCAGTGGCCGTGGCTCAGGCCGGGTGACAGCTCGTGACACGGGTGGCTCTGGCTGAGGCCGGGTGGCAGCTCGTGACACGGGTGGCCGTGGCTGAGGCCATGTGGCAGCTCGTGACACGGGTGGCCGTGGCTGAGGTTGGGTGGCAGCTCGTGACACGGGTGGCCGTGGATGAGGCCGGGTGGCAGCTCGTGACACGTGTGTCACAGCCATGGCCGAGTACCGCACTCTGCTGGAGGAGCTGTCCCGGAACATCACGGCCGAAGACCTGGAGACGCTGAAATCCGCCTGCAAGGAGGACATCCCCAGCGGGGAGGGCGAGGCCATCGCCCACCCGGGCAGCACTGGTTCCAGTTCCTGGAGAAACACAGCAAACTGGACCGGGGTGAGGCCCCGGGTGGCCCCTTCCCATCCCCCTCCCTGTCCCACCCCTGGTCACCGTCCCCTGCCTCCTCATCCCAGTCCCCTGGGGTCGGGTCCCCTCCCTCTTCCCCGTGACCCCGTTATCTGTCCCTGTCCCCTGCCCCAGTCCCACCCTGGACCCTACCACGTCCTTTGAGCCCCATCCCAGACTTTGTCCCTCTCTGTCCCCTCTTCCAGCCCCCACCCCATCTCCTGTCCCCTGGGGATTGTCCTCTACCCCTTCTCCTTGTCCCCATCCTTCCTGTCCCCTCTCCCCCTCTCATCCTCTTTGGTCACAGCCCTCGCGTGGCAGCCGGGGGGCGGTGTGGGGGGGTGTGCGGGTTTTATGTGTGTAGGGGGGTGGTCCCACGCGTGTCCCCCCCCCCCCCCGCTGTCCCCTCAGATAACCTCTCCTACATCGAGCACATCTTCGAGATCTCGCGCCGCCCCGACCTCCTCACCATGGTGGTTCAGTACCGCACCCACGTCCTCAAAATCTCCGAGGAGGATGAGGTGGACACCAAACTCACGCGCATCCCCAGCGCCAAGAAATACAAGGGTGAGCCCCCCCCCCCTCCCTAAAACCCCCCCATTCCTGTCCCGTCCCCCCCAAGTAGGGATAAGGACCTCTGGAAAGTGACAAGGACCCCCCCCCCCCCCAAGGCGTGGACAGGGGCACCAGTGCAGGGATGGGGACACCAGGAAAGGGACAGGGACCCTCTGGAGGAGGAGGGGGGCACAAACACACACGGGGAGACCCCCCCGCCCCTGACCCCCACTCCCCCCCGTGTCTTGGCAGACATCATCCGGCAGCCCTCGGAAGAGGAGATCATCAAACTGGCCCCCCCACCCAAGAAAGCCTGAGGGGGAGTGAGGAGGAGGAGGAGGAGGAGGAGGAGGAAGGCTGTGCCCCCCCCCTGTGTGA
>NW_027285990.1:12500-79744 GCF_036169615.1 Heliangelus exortis | reverse complement strand
TCCCGGTCGCCTCCCAGTGCCTCCCAGTCCCCCCAGTACCCCTCCCAGTGCCTCCCAGTCCCCCCATTGTCCCTTCCCAGTCCCTCCCAGTGCCTCCCAGTGCCTCAGGTCCACTCCCAGGAACCCCCTCAGAGCCCCCCAGGGTTTCCCCAGTGCCTCCCAGTCCCTCCCAGTCCCCTCCCAGTACCCCACCCAGTCCCTCCCGGTCGCCTCCCAGTGCCTCCCAGTGCCTCCCAGTCGCCTCCCAGTGCCTCCCAGTCCCCCCAGTACCCCTCCAGTGCCTCCCAGTCCCCCCATTGTCCCTTCCCAGTCCCTCCCAGTGCCTCCCAGTGCCTCAGGTCACTCCCAGGAACCCCCTCAGAGCCTCCCCAGGTTTCCCCAGTGCCTCCCAGTCCCTCCCAGTCCCCTCCCCAGTCTGTGTCCCACAATGTCCCCTCTGTCCCTGCCCTGGGCTCGTGCCAGGGGCCAACAGCGGCGCCTTTGTCCCGGGGAGGGAAACTGAGGCACGGAGGGACCCTGGGGGCAGAGCCCCGCCACCCCACGCCGCTACTGGGGGGCGAGTGGGAGGCGACTGGGAGGTTCTGGGGGAGCTACTGGGGGGCGCTGGGAGGTGCTGGGGGCGACTGGGAGCTACTGGGAGGTAACTGGGAGGTAACTGGGAGGTACTGGAGCTACTGGAGCACTGGGAGCTACTGGAAGGTAACTGGGGGCCACTAGGAGGTTCTGGGAGGTAACTGGGAGGTAACTGGGAGGGGTACTGGGAGGCACGTGGGTGGCACTGGAAGTGCTGGGAGCTACTGGGAGGAATTGAGGGGCGCTGGGAGGCAACTGGAGCTACAGGGGGTTACTGGGAGGCAACTGGGAGCTACAGGGAGGCAACTGGGAGGCAACTGGGAGGTACTGGGAGGCACTGGGGGGAGGTGTGGCAATTTTCGGGGGGGTCCGATGGGTGCGGGGGGGTCGGGGTGCGCCCCCCCCCCGGTGCTGTGGGTGCTGTGGGTCTCTTGTGGGTGGGGGTCTCGGGGGGGGGGTGGATTTTAGGGTCCCCCCCCCGAGGCGTGGGGGTGGAGGTGGGGGGAGGGGCTGTGGGGGGGGCTTCAGGGGGGGCCCCCCCTCCCCCTTTGTCCCCGGAGCTGCGAATGCGACCGCGACAGCGCCCAATGCCGGGGGGGGGAGGGGCTGCCCCGGGGCTTCCCCCCCCGCATCGCCACCCTGTGAGGAAACCCCCCCCCCCCCCCACCACCCATAGGACCCCTCCCCACCCACCCTGTGATCCCCCCCCGCCCATGGGACCCCCCCTATGGGATCCCCCCACCCATAGGACCCCCACCCCAACCTTGGGGACCCCCCACCCTATGGGAACCCCCCCACTCTGGGACCCCCATCCTGGGACCCCCCCCACCCATAGGACCCCCCCCCAACCTTAGGACCCCCCCTATGGACCCCCCCCCACCCATAGGACCCCCCCCCCAACCTTGGGACCCCCCCTATGGGCCCCCCCCCACCCATAGGACCCCCCCCCCCGACCTTGGGACCCCCCACTATGGGAACCCCCCCACTCTGGGACCCCCACCCTGGGACCCCCCCCACCCATAGGACCCTCCCCCCAACCTTGGGACCCCCCCCTATGGGACCCCCCCCACCCATAGGACCCCCCCCCAACCTTGGGACCCCCCCTATGGGAACCCCCCCACTCTGGGACCCCCACCTGGGACCCCCCCCCACCCATAGGACCCCCCCCAACCTTAGGACCCCCACCTATGGGACCCCCCCACCCACCCATGGGACCCCCGCCCTATGGGAACCCCCCCACTCTGGGACCCCCACCCTGGGACCCCCCCCCCCCCACCCTGTGATCCCCCCCGCCCATGGGACCCCCCTATGGGATTCCCCCACCCATAGGACCCCCCCCCAACCTTGGGACCCCCCCTATGGGACCCCCCGACCCTGGGACACGCCCCCCACCCATGGGGACCCCCCTATGGGACCCCCCCCAACCTTGGGACCCCCCCTATGGGGCCCCCCCCCACCCATGGGACCCCCTGAATGGGACCCTCGCCCCCCTCCCTGGGGTCCATCCCCCCCCTCCCCTTTATTCCTGGAACCTCCCCCCTCCCCCTTCCCAGTTTGATCCAGTTCCTCCCAGTTTGATCCCAGTTGGTCCCCTCCAGGTCCCTCCTGCGCTGTGACCTCCACGTCCTGCCCGAGGGCGGCTTCAGGGACACCCCCGCCCTGCAGCTCCTGTAAGGTCCCCAAAATGTCCCCAAAGTGTCCCAAAGTGCCGAAAAATGTCCCCAAAATGTCCCCAAAGTCCCCAGAGGATCCCCAAATGTCCCCAAATGTCCCCAAATGTCCTCAAAGTGTCCCCAAAATGTAGCCAAGGTCCCCAAAGTGTCCCCAGGGTCTCAGTGCCATCCCCAAAGTGTCCCCAAAGTCCCCTCAGTGTCCCCAAGTCCCCAAAATGTCCCCAAAGTGTCCCAAAAGTCCCCAAAGTCCCGAAGTATCCCCAAAGTCCCCAAATGTCCCCAAATGTCCCCAAATGTCCCCAAAGTGTCCCAAAATGTAGCCAAGGTCCCCAAGTGTCCCCAGGGTCTCAGTGCCATCCCCAAAGTGTCCCCAAAGTCCCCTCAGTGTCCCCCAAAGTCCCCAAAGTGTCCCAAAGTCCCCAAAATGTCCCCAAATGTCCCCAAAGTGCCGAAAATGTCCCCAAAATGTCCCCAAAGTCCCCAGAGGATCCCCAATGTCCCCAAAGTGTCCCCAAAATGTCCCCAAATGTCCTCAAAGTGTCCCCAAAATGTAGCCAAGGTCCCCAAAGTGTCCCCAAAGTGCCATCCCCAAAGTGTCCCCAAAGTCCCCCTCAGTGTCCCCAAAGTCCCCAAAGTTATCCCCAAAGTCCCCAAAATGTCCCCAAAGTCCCCAAAATGTCCCCAAATGTCCCCAAAGTGCCGAAAATGTCCCAAAATGTCCCCAAAGTCCCCAGAGGGATCCCCAATGTCCCCAAAGTGTCCCCAAAATGTCCCCAAATATCCTCAAAGTGTCCCCAAAATGTAGCCAAGGTCCCCAAAGTGTCCCCAGGGTCTCAGTGCCATCCCCAAAGTGTCCCCAAAGTCCCCTCAGGTGTCCCCAAAGTGTCCCCAAAGTCCCCAAAATGTCCCCAAATGTCCCCGAAATGTCCCCAAAGTTTCCAAAGTGTCTCCAAAGTGTCCCCAAAGTCCCCAGAATGTTCCCAAGTGTCCCCAAAATGTCCCCCCCCCCCCGTGTCCCCGCGGTGTCCCCAAGGTGGCAGCAGCCCTGTCCCCTCAGGCTGATCGCTGCGGGGCGCGTGGGGACAATTGGGGACGGAGCCTTCGCTGGACTGGTGTTACTGGAGTACTTGTGAGTGGCACTGGGAGGGGACTGGGAGGGACTGGGAGGGACTGGGGAGCACTGGGAGGCACTGGGAGGGGACTGGGAGGCACTGGGCTGTACTAGGGAGCACTGGGAGGGGACTGGTCTGTACTGGGAGGGGACTGGGAGGCACAGGAAGGGACTGGGAGGGGACTGGGCTGTACTGGGAGGCACCGGGAGGGGGACTGGGAGGGGACTGGTGTGTACTGGGGGGAGCAGGGAGGTGACAGAGGTGTCCCCAGGTTCATCGAGGACAATGAGGTGGGGACAATCGCCCCCCACGGCGCTGCGGGGGCTGCGGGGACTGCGGCACCTCTGTGAGTGACACCTTGGGGACACCTTGGGGACACCTTGGGGACACCTTGGGGACACCTTGGGGACACCTTGGGGACATCCTGAGACACCTTGGGGACACCTTGGGGACACCTTGGGGACAACTTGGGGACACCTTGGGGACACCCTGAGGACACCTTGGGGACATCCTGAGACACCCTGGGGACACCCTGGGGACACCTTGGGGACACCCTGGGGACACCTTGGGGACATCCTGGGGACATCCTGGGGACACCTTGGGACACCCTGAGACACCTTGGGAACACCCTGGGGACACCTTGGGGACACCTTGGGGACACCCTGAGACACCCTGGGGACACCCTGGGGACACCTTGGGGACACCTTGGGGACACCCTGAGACACCCTGGGGACACCTTGGGGACACCCTGGGGACACCTTGGGACATCCTGGGGACATCCTGGGGACACCTTGGGGACACCCTGGGGACACCTTGGGGACACCTTGGGGACACCCTGGGGACATCCTGGGGACACCTTGGAGACACCCTGGGGACCACCCTGGGGACACCTTGGGGACACCCTGGGGACACCTTGGGGACACCTTGGGGACACCTTGGGACACCCTGGGGACACCTTGGGGACACCTTGGGGGACACCCTGGGGACACCTTGGGGACACCCTGAGACACCCTGGGGACACCCTGGGGACACCTTGGGGACACCCTGGGGACATCCTGGGGACACCTTGGGGACACCCTGAGACACCTTGGGGACACCTTGGGGACACCTTGGGGACACCTTGGGGACACCCTGAGACACCTTGGGGACACCTTGGGGACACCTTGGGGACACCCTGGGACACCCTGAGACACCCTGGGGACACCTTGGGGACACCTTGGGGACACCCTGGGGACACCTTGGGGACACCTTGGGGACACCTTGGGGACACCCTGGGGACACCCTTGGGGACACCTTGGGGACACCCTGGGGACACCTGGGGACACCTTGGGGACACCCTGAGACACCCCTGGGGACACCCTGAGACACCCTGGGGACACCTTGGGGACACCTTGGGGACATCCTGGGGACATTCTGGGGACACCTTGGGGACACCTTGGGGACACCTTGGGACACCCTGAGACACCTTGGGGACACCCTGGGGACACCCTGGAGACACCCTGGGGACATCCTGGGGACACCTTGGGGACACCTTGGGGACATTCTGGGGACACCTTGGGGACACCCTGGGGACACCCTGGGGATACCTTGGGGACATCCTGGGGACACCTTGGGGACACCTTGAGGACACCTTGGGGACACCTTGAGACACCCTGGGGACATCCTGGGGACACCTTGGGGACACCTTGGGGACACCCTGAGACACCTTGGGGACACCTTGGGGACACCTTGGGGACACCTTGAGGACACCTTGGGACACCCTGGGGACACCTGGGGACACCTTGGGGACACCCTGGGGACACCCTGGGGACACCCTGGGGACACCTTGGGGACACCCTGGGGACACCCTGGGGACACCCTGGGGACATCCTGGGGACACCCTGGGGACACCCTGGGGACACCCTGGGGACATCCTGGGGACACCCTGGGGACACCTTGGGGACACCCTGAGACACCTTGGGGACACCTTGGGGACACCCTGGGGACACCTGAGACACCTTGGGGACACCCTGGGACACCTTGGGGACACCTTGGGGACACCCTGAGACACCCTGGGGACACCTTGGGGACATCCTGGGGACACCTTGGGGACATCCTGGGGACACTTTGAGGACACCTTGGGGACACCTTGGGGACACCTTGGGGACACCCTGGGGACACCTTGGGGACATCCTGGGGACACCTTGGGGACATCCTGGGGACACCCTGGGGACACCTTGGGGACACCTTGGGGACATCCTGGGGACATCCTGGGGACACCCTGGGGACACCCTGGGGACACCTTGGAGACATCCTGGGGATACCTTGGGGACATCTTGGGGACACCTTGGGGACACCTTGGGGACATCCTGGGGACACCTTGGGGACACCTTGGGGACACCTTGGGGACATCCTGGGGACATTAGGGAGAGTGTGGGGGCCTCTCCTCTCCCATGATGTCCCCACGATGTCCCCGATGTCCCCGTGATTGTCCCCAAATGTCCCCAAAATGTCCCCAAAATGTCCCCAAAATGTCCCCACAGGAGTTTGGCCAACAATGGCCTGGAGACGCTGCCCAAGGGGCTCTTCCAGGGGCTGGAGACACTGAGCCACCTGTGGGTGACATCGGGGACCCCGGGGACATCATCGGGGACCCTGGGGACATCGGGGACCCTGGGGACATCGGGGACATCGGGGTGTTTGGGATATTAGGGCATTGGGGACATTGGGGATTTTGGGGACATTTGGGGGCATTTGGTGTGTTGGGGACGTTGGGGACATTGGGGACGTTTTAGGGACATTTTTGGGACATTTGGGGTGTTGGGGACATTTTGGGGACATTGGGGACATTTGGAGGACATTTTGGGGACATTTTGGGGTGTTGGGGACATTTTGGGGACATTGGGGGCATTGGGGACGTTTTAGGGACATTTTGGGGACATTTTTGGGGTGTTGGGGACATTGGGGATATTTTGGGGACATTTTGGGGACATTTTGGGGACATTGGGGTGTTGGGGACGTTGGGGACATTGGGGACATTTGGAGGACTTTTGGGGGACATTTGGGGTGTTGGGGACATTTTGGGGGCATTGAGGACGTTTTAGGGAAATTTTTGGGGACATTGTGGTGTTGGGGACGTTGGGGACATTTGGGATATTTTGGGGACATTTTGGGGGTGTTGGGGACATTTTGGGGATATTGGGGGTGTTGGGGACGTTGGGGACATTGGGGACGTTTTAGGGACATTTTGGGAACATTTGGGACATTGGGGGGTGTTGGGGACATTGGGGGCATTTTAGGGACATTTTTGGGACATTTGGGGTGTTGGGGTCATTGGGGACATTTTAGGGACATTTTGGGGACATTTTGGGGTGTTGGGGACATTTTGGGGACATTTGGTGTGTTGGGGACGTTGGGGACATTGGGGACATTTGGAGGACTTTTGGGGGACATTTGGGGTGTTGGGGACATTGGGGGCATTGGGGACGTTTTAGGGACATTTTGGGGACATTTGGGGACATTGGGGGGTGTTGGGGACATTGGGGTCATTGGGGACATTTGGGGGACATTGGGGGTGTTGGGGGCATTGGGGTCATTGGGGACGTTTTAGGGACATTTTGGGGACATTGGGGGTGTTGGGGACATTGGGGGCATTTTAGGGACATTTTGGGGCCATTGGGGCCATTGGGGGGGTCCCGTGTCCCCCGTGTCCCCCGTGGTGACAGTGGGGGTGGTGGCCCTGGGGACAGTGACCTCCGTGGGAACCCTTTCCTCTGTGACTGCCGCCTGCGCTGGGTCCTGTCCTGGGTGGGCAGCACCCACGCCCCCCCCCACCGAGCTGGGGCTCTGCCGGGGACCCCCCCCCCCGCCAAGGGACCCCCCTGGGGCACCTGAACCCCCGGGATTTCCACTGCACCACCACGGGTACGCCCCAAAAATCAGGGGGGGGTCCCCCACCCCCCCCCCACCCCAAAAAATCAGGGGTGCTCCCCCCACCCCCCAAAAATCAGGGTTGCAGCCCCCCCAAAAAACATGGGCAGCCCCCAAATATCATGGATTGCACCCCAAAAATCATGGTGCACCCCCCCCCCAAAACCACAGATTCCCCCCCAAACCCCTGGGTGCTCCCCAAATTCACTGATTCCCCCCCAAACCCATGGGTACCCCCCCAATCCATGGGTGCCCCCCCCCCCCCCCCCCAAATCCCTGGATTCCCCCCCCAACTCCCTGGGTGCCCCCCAATCCATGGGTGCCCCCACCCCAAAAACCACAGATCCCCCCCAAAATCCATCGATTCCCCCGCCCCACACCCCTGGGTGCCCCCCCAAATCCATGGGTGTCCCCCCCCCCAGACCCATCAATTCCCCCCCCTCCCCAAGCCCCTGGGTGCCCCCACCCCAAAACTCACAGATTCCCCCCCAAATCCATCGATTCCCCCACCCCCACCCCTGGGTGCCCCCCTGTGTCCCCACGTTGGGCTCCGGAGGTGACCGTGGGGTGTTTGGTGTGGGGATTTTTTGGTTTTTTTTTTTGGGGTGCGGGGGGTCCCCCCTTGCAGAGCTTCGCCCCTTCCAGTCCCTCCCCTTCTCGTCCTTGGCCGCCGAAGCTTTCACCCTGGGGGGGCACCCAGGGGTGGCCCTGGCACAGCCCCTGGCGGGCGCCTGCGCCCTCCTGGAATGGGATCAGCTGGAAGGGAGGTTCCGGGCACCCATCGTCATCAATGGTGAGGGACACCCCCAAAAATACCCCAAACGCACCCCAAAAAAGTGACCTGGGGGAGGGGGAAGGGGTGAGGAGGGGAGGGGGGGATGGAAAAAACGGGGTGAGGGACCTAAAAAAATGGGGTGGGGGGCATCAAAAAATGGCCTAGAAGTCACCCAAAAGGGTTTGGGGAACCTCGAAATGGGGTGGGGGACCCCAAAAATGGGTCTCAAGGTTCTCCAGAACCTCCAGTTTGGTTCCCCAGAACCTCCAAACCCCCCCAAAGGTTCTCCAGAACCCCCAAACCTCCCACAGAACCCCCCCAAGGCTCTCCAGAACCTCCAGTTTGCTTCTCCAGAACCTCCAAAACCCCCAAGGTTCTCCAGAACCTCCAAACCTCCCATAGAACCCTCCCAAGGCTCTCCAGAACCTCCAGTTTGGTTCCCCAGAACCTCCAAACCCCCCCAAAGGTTCTCCAGAACCCCCAAACCTCCCACAGAACCCTCCTGAGGTTCTCCAGAACCTCTGAACCAGCTCTCCAGAACCTCCAACCCCCCCCAAAGGTTCTCCAGAACCTCCAGTTTGGTTCCCCAGAACCTCCAAAACCCCCAAGGTTCTCCAGAACCTCCAAACCTCCCACAGAACCCTCCTGAGGTTCTCCAGAACCTCTGAACCAGCTCTCCAGAACCCTCAAACCCCCCCCGAGGTTCTCCAGAACCTCCAGTTTGGTTCCCCAGAACCTCCAAAACCCCCAAGGTTCTCCAGAACCTCCAAACCTCCCATAGAACCCCCCCAAGGTTCTCCAGAACCCCCAAACCTCCCACAGAACCCTCCTGAGGTTCTCCAGAACCTCCAAACCATTTCCCCAGAACCTCCAACCCCCCCCAGAGGTTCTCCAGAACCTCCAGTTTGGTTCCCCAGAACCTCCAAAACCCCCAAGGTTCTCCAGAACCTCCAAACCTCCCATAGAACCCCCCCAAGGTTCTCCAGAACCTCCAAACCTCCCATAGAACCCCCCCAAGGTTCTCCAGAACCCCCAAACCTCCCACAGAACCCTCCTGAGGTTCTCCAGAACCTCCAAACCATTTCCCCAGAACCTCCAACCCCCCCCAAAGGTTCTCCAGAACCTCCAGTTTGGTTCCCCAGAACCTCCCCCCCCGTTTCCCCATCACCTCCTCCAAACCCCCCCATTTTCCACGTCCCCCCCACCCCATTTCTCTGTTCCCTCCCCTCCCCCCCCCAGGTTCCTCCCCGGTCGCCTGTCACCCTTTGCAGTTGGGGGGCACCCTGGTTCTGGTCGTGGCCCAACTGGGGGGCGGTTCCGCCGTTTGGCGCCGGGCCGGGGGCCCCGGGGGCCGCTTCGTCCGACTCCAAGCGTTGGGCCCCGGGCGTCTCCGCCGTCCCCACGCGGTGTCCAGCGCCCGCCTGGGGGGTCACTGGTACCTGGGGGTGGCCGACAGCTCCAAGGGGGGCACCAGCACCCTCTTCCGGTGGGGGGGGAGGGGGTTTTACCCCCACCAGACCCTGCGGCCCTGGCACCGCGACACCCACCTGGAGTTCCTGGAGCTGGGGGGGCGGCCGGCCCTGGTGCTCTGCAGCGGGAGCCGCCGGCCCCTGGTTTATCGCTGGAGCGGCGCCGCCTTCGCCCCCCACACCGACATCCCCCACGTCCCCGACGTCTACGCCGCCAAACACTTCCGGCTCCGCGGCCACGTCTACCTCTGCCTCAGCCGCTTCTTGGGGGACGCCAAGGTCAGTGGTGACGGGGGGGTGGGCACGTGAGGGGACACCAGCGGCCCACTGGGGTCTATTGGGGGCAACTGGCATCGTAGGGGTATGGGGGATCGCCAACACCAGGCGTCCATTGGGGTCCATTGGGGTCCATTGGGGTCCATTGGGGTCCATTGGGGTCCGTTGGGGTCCATTGGGGTCCATTGGGGTCCGTTGGGGTCCGTTGGGGTCCATTGGGGTCAACTGGCATCGTAGGGGTATGGGGGATCACCAACACCAGGCGTCCATTGGGGTCCATTGGGGTCCATTGGGGTCCGTTGGGGTCCATTGGGGTCCATTGGGGTCCGTTGGGGTCCATTGGGGTCCATTGGGGTCCATTGGGGTCCGTTGGGGTCCATTGGGGTCCATTGGGGTCCATTGGGGTCCGTTGGGGTCCATTGGGGTCCATTGGGGTCCATTGGGGTCTGTTGGGGTCCATTGGGGTCCACTGGGGTCCATTGGGGTCCATTGGGGTCAACTGGCATCGTAGGGGTATGGGGGATCGCCAACACCAGGCGTCCATTGGGGTCCATTGGGGTCCATTGGGGTCCATTGGGGTCTGTTGGGGTCCATTGGGGTCCATTGGGGTCCATTGGGGTCCGTTGGGGTCCATTGGGGTCCATTGGGGTCCGTTGGGGTCCATTGGGGTCCATTGGGGTCCATTGGGGTCCGTTGGGGTCCGTTGGGGTCCATTGGGGTCCATTGGGGTCCATTGGGGTCCGTTGGGGTCCATTGGGGTCCATTGGGGTCCATTGGGGTCCGTTGGGGTCCATTGGGGTCCATTGGGGTCCGTTGGGGTCCATTGGGGTCCATTGGGGTCCGTTGGGGTCCATTGGGGTCAACTGGCATCATTGGGGTCATGTGGTCATGGGGGGCCACCACGGGTCCATTGGGGTCCTTTGGCAAGACGTGGTAATGGGGGGACACCATGGGTCTGTTGAGGTCCACTGGGGTCCATTGGGGTCAACTGGGGTCACGTGGTCATGGGGGGCCACCATGGGTCTGTTGGGGTCAATGGGATCCATTGGGTTCCCTTGGGGTCCATCGGGGTCAACTGGCATCACATGGGCATGGGGGAACACCATGGGGTCTGTTGAGGTCCGTTGAGGTCCATTGGGGTCATGTGGCCATGGGGGGATACCAGGGGTCTGTTGGGGTCAATGGGGGTCCCTTGGGGTCAACTGGGGTCACGTGGTCATGGGGGGACACCATGGGTCTGTTGAGGTCCATTGGGGTCAACTGGGGTCACGTGGTCATGGGGTGACACCATGGGTCTGTTGAGGTCCACTGGGGTCCATTGGGGTCAACTGGGGTCACGTGGTCATGGGGGGACACCATGGGTCTGTTGAGGTCCATTGGGGTCAACTGGGGTCACGTGGTCATGGGGTGACACCATGGGTCTGTTGAGGTCCACTGGGGTCCATTGGGGTCAACTGGGGTCACGTGGTCATGGGGTGACACCATGAGTCTGTTGAGGTCCATTGGGGCCCATTGGGGTCAACTGGGGTCACGTGGTCATGGGGTGACACCATGAGTCTGTTGAGGTCCATTGGGGCCCATTGGGGTCAACTGGGGTCACGTGGTCATGGGGGGCCACCATGGGTCTGTTGGGGTCCATTGGGGCCCATTGGGGTCAACTGGGGTCACGTGGTTATGGGGTGACACCATGAGTCTGTTGAGGTCCATTGGGGTCCATTGGGGTCAACTGGGGTCACGTGGTCATGGGGGGACACCATGGGCCTGTTGAGGTCCGTTGGGGTCCATTGGGGTCAACTGGGGTCACGTGGTCATGGGGGGACACCATGGGTCTGTTGAGGTCCATTGGGGCCCATTGGGGTCAACTGGGGTCACGTGGTTATGGGGTGACACCATGAGTCTGTTGAGGTCCATTGGGGCCCATTGGGGTCAACTGGGGTCACGTGGTCATGGGGGGCCACCATGAGTCTGTTGAGGTCCATTGGGGTCAACTGGGGTCACGTGGTTATGGGGGGCCACCATGAGTCTGTTGAGGTCCATTGGGGTCCCTTGGGGTCAACTGGGGTCACGTGGTCATGGGGGGCCACCATGAGTCTGTTGAGGTCCATTGGTGTCCCTCGGTGTCCCTTGTGGTCCCATGGTCATGGGGAGCCCCCCCATCTCCCTTGGGGTCCCCCCATTGGTGTTCCCCCCCCCCCCCCCTCCCCCAGGTGATGCGTTGGGAAGGTTCCATGTTCCGGGAAGTCCAAGAGGTCCCGGCCCGCGGCTCTTTGGTTTTCCAACCCCTGAACCTGGGTGGCCACCGCTACGTCCTCCTGGGCAACGACTTCGCCCCCTCCCGCCTCTTCCGCCTGGGCCCCGGGGGGCACCTGGAAGCCCTCCAGGACCTCCTGACCCCCACCCCCAGGGCCTTCGCCCCCATCTCCGTGGGGCCCCAGCACTTCCTGGTGGCCGCCAGCTTCAAGGGGACCACGCGGATCTACAGCCACCAAACCCTGGATGGGGACACCTGACCTGTCACCCCCCGGTGGCCCTGGGGACATCGAGTGGCACCCGGGGGCCACGGGGACAGAGGAGGGGGGAGGGGAGGGGGGGCACCCAGTGGCCATGGGGGACGTCAACCATCGATGTCCCCAAGGCCGCCATCGACGCCAAGTCCCCGATGTCCCCATGTCACCTCTTGGTGCCGCCACCCCCCTGATGTCCCCAAGGCCACCACCTCCCCAGTGTCCCCAACGTCCCCATGTCACCTCTTGGTGCCACCACCTCCCCGATGTCCCCAAGGCCACCACCTCCCCAGTGTCCCCAACGTCCCCATGTCACCTCTTGGTGCCACCACCCCCCTGATGTCCCCAAGGCCACCACCTCCCCAGTGTCCCCAACGTCCCCATGTCACCTCTTGGTGCCGCCACCTCCCCGATGTCCCCAAGGCCACCACCTCCCCAGTGTCCCCAACGTCCCCATGTCACCTCTTGGTGCCACCACCCCCCTGATGTCCCCAAGGCCACCACCTCCCCAGTGTCCCCAACGTCCCCATGTCACCTCTTGGTGCCACCACCTCCCCGATGTCCCCAAGGCCACCACCTCCCCAGTGTCCCCAACGTCCCCATGTCACCTCTTGGTGCCACCACCCCCCTGATGTCCCCAAGGCCACCACCTCCCCAGTGTCCCCAACGTCCCCATGTCACCTCTTGGTGCCGCCACCTCCCCGATGTCCCCAAGGCCACCACCTCCCCAGTGTCCCCAACGTCCCCATGTCACCTCTTGGTGCCACCACCCCCCTGATGTCCCCAAGGCCACCACCTCCCCAGTGTCCCCAACGTCCCCATGTCACCTCTTGGTGCCGCCACCTCCCCGATGTCCCCAAGGCCACCACCTCCCCAGTGTCCCCAACGTCCCCATGTCACCTCTTGGTGCCACCACCCCCCTGATGTCCCCAAGGCCACCACCTCCCCAGTGTCCCCAGCGTCCCCATGTCACCTCTTGGTGCCGCCACCTCCCCGATGTCCCCAAGGCCACCACCTCCCCAGTGTCCCCAACGTCCCCATGTCACCTCTTGGTGCCACCATCCCCCTGATGTCCCCAAGGCCACCACCTCCCCAGTGTCCCCAACGTCCCCATGTCACCTCTTGGTGCCGCCACCTCCCCGATGTCCCCAAGGCCACCACCTCCCCAGTGTCCCCAACGTCCCCATGTCACCTCTTGGTACCACCACCCCCCTGATGTCCCCAAGGCCACCACCTCCCCAGTGTCCCCAACGTCCCCATGTCACCTCTTGGTGCCGCCACCTCCCCGATGTCCCCAAGGCCACCACCTCCCCAGTGTCCCCAACGTCCCCATGTCACCTCTTGGTGCCACCACCCCCCTGATGTCCCCAAGGCCACCACCTCCCCAGTGTCCCCAACGTCCCCATGTCACCTCTTGGTGCCACCACCCCCCTGATGTCCCCAAGGCCACCACCTCCCCAGTGTCCCCAACGTCCCCATGTCACCTCTTGGTGCCACCACCTCCCCGATGTCCCCAAGGCCACCATCAACTCCATGTCCCCGTGTCACCTCTTGGTGCCACCACTGACGCCACCTCATCCCAAGTGCCACCCTTGTCCCCTCCTTGTCCCCTCGATGCCACCACCACTGGGGACATTCCCCAACGTCCCCGAATAACCAAATCTTCCTTTTCAAGTTTTTTAAACATTTTTTTAATGCTCTTGCCCGGTTTTTGCCTTTTTCACCCCAAAATAAACTCTCCCCCCCCTCCCCCCTCCTCCCCCTCCGCGTCTCACTGGGGTCCCCCGGACGTCCGGGTCCCCTCCGGCCTTGGGGACATCTGGGGACATCTCAGCAGCTGCTGGCGGCTCCTGGGAGGGGGGGGTGGGGGGGTCAGGGGGGTCCCCCCCACACACCCCTGGGTCCCCCTGTGCCTCAGTTTCCCCTCCCCCCACCCCCGGGTCCCTGGAGGTGACAGGGAGGGGACTCACCGGGGACACGGTGGGACAGGTCCGGAGGGGGACGGTGACGGCTGAGGGGGAGGGAGGGGTCAGGGAGGGGTCACACCCCAGTGTCCCCAGTGTCCCCAAGGTCCCCATAATGTCCCCCATGTCCCTAATGTCCCCATAATGTCCCCATTGTCCCCAACACCCCCAATGTCCCCAATATCCCAAATGTCCCCAATATCCCAAATGTCCCCAATCCCCCCCATGTCCTCCCATATCCCCCAATGTCCCCAAATGTCCCCAATCCCCCCAATGTCCCAAATGTCCCCAACGTCCCCATAATGTCCCCATTGTCCCCAACACCCCCAATGACCCCAATGTCCCCAATGTCCCAAATGTCCCCAATCCCCCCAATGTCCCAAATGTCCCCAATGTCCCCATAATGTCCCCAATCCCCCCCATGTCCCCCAATGTCCCAAATGTCTCCATAATGTCCCCAATACCCCAAATGTCCCCAACGTCCCCAAATGTTCCCATTGTCCCCAATATCCCAAATGTCCCCAATCCCCACCATGTCCCCCAATGTCCCCAACCTCCCCAATGCCCCCAATGTCCCCACCGTCCCCATAACGTCCCCAATACCCCAAATGTCCCCAATCCCCCACCTGGCTTTGCTCCGGCACTTGCATTTCCCACCTGTCAAGGGACAACAGAGGTGACACAGGGACCCCCCCCAAGTGACACAGGGACCCCCCAGGTAACACAGGGACCCCCCCAGGTGACAGAGGGAATCCCCCAGGTGACACGGGGACCCCCTCAAGTGACATGGGGACCCCCAGGTGACACGGGGACCCCCCCAAGTGACACGGGGACCCCCCCAGGTGAGAGGGACCCCCCAGGTGACACAGGGACCCCCCCAAGTGACACGGGGACCCCCCCAGGTGACACAGGGACCCCCCCAAGTGACACGGGGACCCCCCCCAGGTGAGAGGGACCCCCCAGGTAACACAGGGACCCCCCCAGGTGACAGAGGGAACCCCCCCAAGTGACATGGGGACCCCCAGGTGACACAGGGACCCCCCCAAGTGACATGGGGACCCCCCAGGTGACACGGGGGGGGTGACACTCACTGAAGAGGACAATGACACCGATGACACAGAGGACAGCAGCCACCACCAACCCCGCCGTGCGCAGGTGCTGCCAGTCTGGGGGGGAGGGACAGCACTGTCACCACCCCCCTGGGGACACCACTGTCACCACCCCCCCCCCCTGGGGACAACCCTGTCCCCCCCTCCCCTTGGGGACACCCTTGTCACCCCCTGTGGTGACATCACTGCCACCCCCCTGGGGACCCCCCTGTGTCCCCCCCCCTTTGGTGACATCACTGCCACCCCCCTGTGTCCCCCCCCCTTTGGTGACATCACTGCCACCCTCCTGGGGACCCCCCTGTGTCCCCCCCCCTTTGGTGACATCACTGCCACCCCCCTGGGGACCCCCCTGTGTCCCCCCCCCCTTTGGTGACATCACGGCCACCCCCCTGGGGACCCCCCTGTGTCCCCCCCCCTTTGGTGACATCACGGCCACCCCCCTGGGGACCCCCCTGTGTCCCCCCCCCTTTGGTGACATCACTGCCACCCCCCTGTGTCCCCCCCCCTTTAGTGACATCACTGCCACCCCCCTGGGGACCCCCCTGTGTCCCCCCCCTTTGGTGACATCACGGCCACCCCCCTGGGGACCCCCCTGTGTCCCCCCCCCTTTGGTGACATCACGGCCACCCCCCTGGGGACCCCCCTGTGTCCCCCCCCCTTTGGTGACATCACTGCCACCCCCCTGTGTCCCCCCCCCTTTAGTGACATCACTGCCACCCCCCTGGGGACCCCCCTGTGTCCCCCCCCCTTTGGTGACATCACTGCCACCCCCCTGGGGACCCCCCTGTGTCCCCCCCCCTTTGGTGACATCACTGCCACCCCCCTGGGGACCCCCCTGTGTCCCCCCCCCTTTGGTGACATCACTGCCACCCCCCTGGGGACCCCCCCATGTCCCCCCCCCCCCGGTGTCACCGCTGCCACCCCCATGTCCCCCCTGTCCCCTCTCACCATAGTGGAACGGGTTGGTGGCATCTTGGGGGGGAATGGGAGAGAGTCAGAGGCACCCAGTAAGGACCCCCCCCCCTCCCAGTATGGCCTCCCAGTATAACCCCCCCATTCCCAGTATAACCCCCTCCCTCCCAGTATAACCCCCCCATTCCCAGTGTAACCCCCTCCCTCCCAGTAGAACAACCCCCTTCCCAGTATAACCTCCCCATTCCCAGTATAACCCCCCCATTCCCAGTGTAACCCCCTCCCTCCCAGTAGAACCCCCTTCCCAGTATAACCCCCCCATTCCCAGTATAACCCCCTCCCTCCCAGTAGAACCCCCTTCCCAGTATAACCCCCTCCCTCCCAGTATAACCCCCTCCCTCCCAGGAGAACAACCCCCTTCCCAGTTTAATCCCCCCAATCCCAGTATGACCTCCCAGCACTCCCAGTATGACCCACCCCATTCCCAGTATAACTGCCCGATCACAGTACAACCTCCCCCCTCCTCCTCCCAGTCCAGCCCCTCCCCTCCTCCCAGTTGGTCCCAGTTTGTCCCAGTTACTCACCGGTGGGGAGGGGGTTCCCTCTAACTGGGGACAAAACTGGGGAGGGGGGGGGGGGGGGGCAAAAACCAGTTGGGGGGGCAACTGTCCCAGTGCCTCCCAGTTTCTCCAGTTCCTCCCCAGTTCCCCCCAGTTCCCTCTAATTCCTTTCCAGTCTCTCCCACTCTATCCCAGTTCCCTCCCAGTTCCACTCCCAATTCCCTCCACTGTTCCCCAGTGCCCTCCCAGTTCCACTTCCAGTGCCCCCCAGTTCCTCCCAGTGCCCCCCACTCCCTCCCAGTGCCCCCCACTCCCTCCCAGTGCCCCTCACTCCCCTCCCAGTGCCCCCCACTCCCCTCCCAGTGCCTCCCAGTTCCCTCCCAGTGCCCCTCACTCCCCTCCCAGTGCCCCCCACTCCCTCCCAGTGCCTCCCAGTTCCCTCCCAGTGCCCCTCACTCCCCTCCCAGTGCCCCCCACTCCCTCCCAGTGCCCCCCATTCCCCTCCCAGTGCCCCCCACTCCCTCCCAGTGCCCCTCACTCCCTCCCAGTGCCCCTCACTCCCCTCCCAGTGCCCCCCATTCCCTCCCAGTGCCCCTCACTCCCCTCCCAGTGCCCCCCACTCCCTCCCAGTGCCCCTCACTCCCCTCCCAGTGCCCCCCACTCCCTCCCAGTGCCCCTCACTCCCCTCCCAGTGCCCCCCACTCCCTCCCAGTGCCCCTCACTCCCCTCCCAGTGCCCCCCACTCCCTCCCAGTGCCCCTCACTCCCTTCCCAGTGCCCCCCACTCCCTCCCAGTGCCCCCCACTCCCTCCCAGTGCCCCCCACTCCCCTCCCAGTGCCCCCCATTCCCCTCACAGTGCCTCCCAGTACCTCCCAGCAGCACCAGGACCCCGAGGGTGACCCACTCCATCTTGTGACCTTTGACCTTTGGGGGGGGGGACACCCCGGTGGTCGGGATGAGGGGGGGGGGAGGGGGAGGGGCTGAGTCCCGACGGATGCCGGAGCTTCTGTGCCTCAGTTTCCCTCTCCCCGCACATTCGGGTCCCCCCCGCACCCCTGGGACCCTCCGTGCCTCAGTTTCCCCCCTCCCCCCCGCACTCCCGGGTCCCCCCTTGCCTCAGTTTCCCCCCCGTGCCTCAGTTTCCCCTCCCCGCACCCCCGGGCCCCTCCCGCACATCCGGGTCCCTCATGGGTGGGGTCGGGGGGAGGGGTGGGGCCTCTCCCATATCTCGGGGTGTCCCCCCCCCCCCCAGGTGTCGCCCCCTCCCCACCCCCCCCCCCGGACCCCGCGTCCGCGCGCTGCCACCCACCGGGAGCGGAACTCAGGAAATGATGGGGGAGGGGGGGACCACACCCAGAGGGGGAGGGGCTAAAGGGGACCCCACCCCCCACCCCTCCCACCCCCCCTCGCCCCCCCTTTCTCGGTCCCACCCCTTCCCCCCCCTTCCTTCCCCTCGGATCCCGCGAGCTCCGAGCCCTCGGAAGTTTGGTTTTTTTTGGGGTTTTTTTTTGGGTTTTTATTAATTAAAATTTAATTTAAAAAGGGGGGTGGGGGAGGGAGGGGACACAAACACCCCACCCCCCTCCCACAGGACACCCCCCCCCCCTCACTTTATGGCCCCAGGGGGAGACCCCGGAGGGGGAGGGGGAGGGGCAGCCCCAGGGTGGGGTCCGCGATGTCCCCGAGGGGCACCAAGGGCCACGCGAGACCGCGGAGGGGAAGAGCCGGGAGCAGAGAACCTGGGGGGCGATGAGGAGAGGGGGGGGGGGGACACAAAGGGGTCTTCTGCAGCCCCCCGGGACCCGGCACCTCCATCCCAGCAGCTCCACATCCCATCTCCCACCCCCCATCTCCCCCCATCTCTATCCCATAAGATCCATCTCAATCCCCCCATCTCCCACCCCCCATATCCCATTAATCCCATCCCATTAACTCCATCCCACCATCTCCATCCCACCCCCCATCTCCCACCCCCCCCATATCCCATTAATTCCACCCCCCATCTCCCACCCCCCCTATATCCCATTAATTCCATCCCACCCCCCATCTCCCACCCCCCCCAAATCCCACCATCTCCATCCCATCATCTCCACATCCCATCCCCCATCTCCCACCATCTCCATCCCATAAGATCCATCTCAATCCCCCCCATCTCCCACCCCCTATATCCCATTGATTCCATCCCATTAATCCCATCCCATCATCTCCATCCCACCCCCCCATATCCCATTAATTCCATCCCATTAACTCCATCCCACCCCCCCATATCCCATCAACTCCATCCCATAAGATCCATCTCAATCCCCCCATCTCCCACCCCCCATATCCCATTAACCCCATCCCATTAATTCCATCCCACCACCTCCATCTCCCCATCTCCCACCCCCATATCCCATTGATTCCATCCCATTAATCCCATCCCATCATCTCCATATCCCATTAATCCCATCCCATTAACTCCATCCCATTAATCCCCTCCCATTAATCCCATCCCATTGTCTCCATCCCGTCATCTCCACATCCCACCCCCCATATCCCATCAATTCCATCCCATAAGATCCATCTCAATCCCCCCATCTCCCACCCCCCATATCCTATTATTCCCATCCCATTAACTCCATCCCACCCCCATCTCCCACCCCCCCTATATCCCATTAATTCCATCCCATTAATCCCACCCCATTAATCCCATCCCATTGTCTCCATCCCATCACCTCCATCTCCCACCCCCCCATATCCCACCATCTCCATCCCATCATCTCCACATCCCACCCCCCATATCCCATCAACTCCATCCCATAAGATCCATCTCAATCCCCCCATCTCCCACCCCCTATATCCCATTGATTCCACCCCATTAATCCCATCCCATCATCTCCATCCCATCATCTCCATCCCACCCCCCCATATCCCATTAACTCCATCCCACCCCCATCTCCCACCCCCCCATATCCCATTAATTCCATCCCATTAACTCCATCCCACCCCCCCCATATCCCATTAATTCCATCCCACCCCCCATCTCCCACCCCCCCATATCCCACCATCTCCATCCCATCATCTCCACATCCCACCCCCCATATCCCATCAACTCCATCCCATAAGATCCATCTCAATCCCCCCATCTCCCACCCCCCATATCCCATTGATTCCATCCCATTAATCCCATCCCATCATCTCCATCCTATCATCTCCATCCCATCATCTCCATATCCCATTAATCCCATCCCATTAATCCCATCCTATTAATCCCCTCCCATTAATCCCATCCCATCATCTCCATCCCACCCCCCCCATATCCCATTAACTCCATCCCATTAATCCCACCCCATTAACCCCACCCCATTGTCTCCATCCCATCCCCCCTCCCCCATCTCCCTCCTCCTCGTCCCCTCACCTGTCCCCAGGTCCCTGGGCCGCAGCCTCCGGTTGGGGTCGCAGCTGTCACCGGGGCGGCACCGGGACTCCTGGGGACACCACGGGGCTGGGGGACAAAAAAAAGGGGGAGGGGAGAGGAGGGGGGGTTGGTTGGGACGTGGGGACATGGGGGGACAAGAGGGGTGGTGACACAGAGGCCACCGGGGCCACCAAGGGACGTCCCGGATGGACGGAGAGCTCAAGACCCCAATGAGGAACCCTCAGGGTTGGCCACGGAGGATCCCCCCACCCCCCTCAACCCGTGTCCCCTCCCACCCCCCCCACGGTCCCCAACTCACAGCAGCTGTTGGGGACACTCCAAGGTGCCACACGTCCCCCAGCTTGGTGACAGGCGGCCTGGTAGGAGCCCAGGACCTCCCGGAGGACCTCCCTGTCCTGCGGATCCTCGCACAACTCCCGCAGACAAACGGCGGCGAAACTCCGGGGGTTGACCAAGGGGTGACACCCCCCGAAGGGACCCCCGGGAGCCCGGAGGACCCCGCAGAGTTGGTCGTGGACAAAAGTTTTCTTGGGGGACTGGTGACAAGGGGGACAGGAAGGGCCAGGGCAGGGCCGGTGACACGCGGGACCCTTGGGGACAGCCAGGTGGAGGTGGTCGTTGTAGGGGTGGCCGTCGAAGTCGCCGCAGAGGCCGCGGGTGACGTTGCGGTAACGAGGGGACACGGCGACGGCCACGGCCACCCTGGGGCCCACGGTCACCCGGAGGCCCACGGAGGCCACCAGGAGGAGAGAGGGAGGGGACAGGGCGGGGCCTGGGGGGGGGGCACCTCCCAAGGGGGTGACGCAGACGGTCTGGCCCGGAAGGCAGAAGGGGACAGGAACCACGGAGCCGTCCACCTGCGGGGGGGACATGGGGACACCTGGGCCACGAGGTCACCTCCAACCTCCCCCACGTCACCGCAGTTTCAAGCTGCTCCGGCCCTCTCCGTCCACCTCAATCCCTCCCCATCCATCTCCAACCATCTCCAACCATCTTCATCCAACCAACTCAACCATCTCAATCAACAACCTTCGTCCAACCATCTTCATCCATCCCCATCCACCTCAATCCGTCTCCAACCATTTCCATCCCTCTCCAACCATCTTCATCCAACCAACCCCAACCAACTCCAACCATTTCCATCCACCTCAATCCCTCCCCATCCAACCATCTCCATCCCTTTCCAACCATCTCCATCCAACCAACTCCAACCATCTCAATCCATCTCCAACCAACAACCTTCGTCCAACCATCTTCATCCATCCCCATCCACCTCAATCCATCTCCAGCCATTTCCATCCCTCTCCAACCATCTCCATCCAACCAACTCCAACCATTTCCATCCACCTCAATCCCTCCCCATCCAACCATCTCCATCCCTTTCCAACCATCTCCATCCAACCATCTCCAACCATCTCCATCCAGCCATTTCCATCCCTTTCCAACCAACTCCAACCATCTCCATCCAACAACCTTCATCCAACCATCTCCATCCATCTCCATGCACCTCAATCCATCTCCAACCATCTTCATCCAACCAACCCCAACCAACTCCAACCATTTCCAACCATCTTCATCCAACCATTTCCATCCCTTTCCAACCATCTCCAACCATCTCCATCCAACCATCTCCAACCATCTCCATCCAGCCATTTCCATCCCTTTCCAACCAACTCCAACCATCTCAATCCATCTCCAACCAACAACCTTCATCCAACCATCTCCATCCATCTCCATGCACCTCAATCCATCTCCAGCCATTTCCATCCATCTCCAACCATCTTCATCCAACCAACTCCAACCAACCCCAACCATTTCCAACCATCTTCATCCAACCAACCCCAACCAACCCCAACCATTTCCAACCATCTTCATCCAACCAACCCCAACCAACTCCATCCATCTCCAACCATCTTCATCCAACCAACCCCAACCAACCCCAACCATTTCCAACCATCTTCATCCAACCAACCCCAACCAACTCCATCCATCTCCAACCATCTTCATCCAACCAACCCCAACCAACCCCAACCATTTCCAACCATCTTCATCCAACCAACCCCAACCAACTCCAACCATTTCCAACCATCTTCATCCAACCAACCCCAACCATTTCCAACCATCTTCATCCAACCAACCCCAACCAACTCCAACCATTTCCAACCATCTTCATCCAACCATTTCCATCCCTTTCCAACCATCTCCAACCATCTCCATCCAACCACCTCCAACCATCTCCATCCAACCAACCCAACCACCTCCATCCCTCCCTCTCCCTCTCTCTCCCCCCTCACCTCCACCACCCCGGGCCGTCCTCCCCACAGCACCCAACGCCGTTTCTCCACTGTCACCGTCACCCTGCGGCCGCCACCTCCCCCTTGGTGTCCCCGGGGGGGGTCGGTGACGGTGACATCGAAGATGGGGTCACCTCCAGGACCTCCCCCACCATAGCTCCGGGCCACCACGTAGGAGCAGTTGTCCCCCACGGCCACGTCCGCCCCGTCGAAGCTGAGGTAGTGATGGGTCCCCACGGCCCGGCAGCTCCCGGAGGGACCGAGGACGCCCGGTGACGTCATCAGGGGTGGGGGTGCTGGGGGGGGGGAGGGGAGGAAAGGATGGGTGGGGTCCTGACCGGATGCCTGGGTCCCAGTTTTTTAGGGATGGGGTCACCAGGACACCAGGGTCCCAAGGGGGTCTGTGGGTCCCGGGGTGCTCCATGGGTCCCCTATGGGTCCCCTGTGGGTCCTGGGGTGCTCTATGGGGTTCTAGGGGTCCCGGGGTGCTCTATGGGTCCCCTATAGGTCCCAGGGTCCCTTATGGATCCCAATGGGTCCCTGGGTGCTCTATGGGGCTCTATGGGTCCCGGGGTGCTCTATGGGTCCCCTATAAGTCCCAGGGTGCTCTATGAGTCCCAGGGTGCTCTATGGGTACCAGTGGGTCCTGGGGTGCTCTATGGGTCCCCTATAGGTCCCGGGATGCTCTATGGGGTTCTATGGGTCCCGGGGTGCTGTATGGGTGCTCTATGGGTCCCAGGGTTCTCTATGGGTCTCGGGGTGCTCTATGGGTCCCCTATAGGTCCCAGGGTGCTCTATGGGGTTCTATGGGTCCCGGGGTGCTCTATGGGTGCTCTATGGGTCCCAGGGTGCTCTATGGGGTTCTATGGGTCCCAGGGTGCTCTATGGGGTTCTATGGGTCCCGGGGTGCTCTATGGGTGCTCTATGGGTCCCAGGGTGCTCTATGGGGTTCTATGGGTCCCAGGGTGCTCTATGGGGTTCTATGGGTCCCAGGGTGTTCTATGGGTCCCAATGGGTCCCAGGGTGCTCTATGGGGTTCTATGGGTCCCAGGGTGCTCTATGGGGTTCTACGGGTCCCAGGGTTCTCTATGGGTGCTCTATGGGTCCCAGGGTGCTCTATGGGGTTCTATGGGTCCTGGGATGCTCTATGGGTCCCAGTGGGTCCTGGGGTGCTCTATGGGGTTCTACAGGTCCCAGGGTTCTCTATGGGTCCCAGGGTGCTCTATGGGTCCCCTATAGGTCCCGGGATGCTCTATGGGGTTCTATGGGTCCCGGGGTGCTCTATGGGTCCCCTATAGGTCCCAGGGTGCTCTATGGGGTTCTATGGGTCCCAGGGTGCTCTATGGGGTTCTATGGGTCCCGGGGTGCTCTATGGGTGCCCTATGGGTCCCCTGCCCCCCATCCCACTTACCCCATCCCGTTCTCCCGGGTTCCTTCTTGCACTCTTCCTCCTCCTCCCATCCCGACACCTCCACCCCCAACTCCCGGCAGGCGGCGGCGTAGGCGGCCATGACACTGCAGCCCCCCCCGGGGTGGCACCCGTCGGCCCGGCAGTCCCGGTAGTAGGTGTCGGGGTGGACGGCTCCGTGGCAGCGCCCGAAGGGTCCCTCCTTCCTCAGCAGCACCCCGCACCCTTCCCCCCCCTTCCTCGGACACCCCGAAACCTCCCCCTGGCACCCACCCAACCCCTCTCCCCCCCCGGCATCGTTCCGGGGGTCTCCGTCCCCGTCCCCACAGAGCCCACAGAGCCTCCCCCCCCACCCACCCGGCACCTGGACGCTCGCCCACCCGTGGCGCCCGTCGAATGTCACCCTCACCCCCCCGGGGGTCCTCACGGTCACCTCCCCCCCCGCCCCACCCCCACCTCCAGGCTCCAAGGTCACCCCCGAGCTCCTCAGGGTGTGGGGCAGGCGGGTGGGGACATCGTTCACCTGGGGAGGGGACACGGGGGGCACGAGTTGGGAAGGGGGAGGGGGAAAGGGGTGAAATGGGGGGGGGGTCCCTGGGGGGTAGAAACGGCATCCGGGCCGCCCAGAGCTTCTCTGCACTCTACTCATGGTTTACTCACGAGTTACTCGTGGTTTACTCAGTAGTTACTCATGGTAAGCCTCTCTCTCCCCTACTCCTTCTCTACTCCCCCCTCCCCACTCTACTCCTCCCTTACTCCTCTCTTACTCCACACTCCCCATCCCCTCCCTGCTCCACCCTCTCAAGCTCCTCCCCTACTCCACCCTCCCAAACCCCTCCTCAGGACTCTCACCCCCTCCCCTCCCTACTCCTCCCCTACTCCACCCTCCCTCTTCCCTCCCCATGGCTCCCAACCCTCTCCCCCCTACTCCTCCCTTACTCCACCCTCCCCACCTCCTCCTCAGGACTCTCCCCCCCTCTCCCTTCCCCTCCCTCTCCCTACTCCATCCTTACTCCACCCTTTACTCACCGTCACCCTCCCGGCCTCCAGCCCCAGCCGCTCGCCCCTCACCAGGACCTCGATGCCCCCGATGCCCCCGGGGCCACCACCCCGCAGCAGGACCCGGAAGGTCTCAGGTGTCCCCTGCCCCCCGGGACAGGACCCGGCCAGGAGGAGGTGACAGGGGAGGGGGACGTCCCGGTGGAGGCGATCGAAGGTGCGGAGGTGACCGCGGCCCAGGAGGGAGCAGGTGAGGGGGGAGGGGGCGGGGGGCTCCTGAGGGGGGCTGAAGGAGTAAGGGGGGGCTGGGAGGGAGAGGGGGAAAAGGGAGGGGGGGGTCAGGGGGGATCTTCTCAGCCCCCTGGGAATCCGTCCTGATCTCCAGACCTCCGTCCAGCTTTTTCCCATCCATCCATCCCTCCCTCCTTCCTCCCTCCCTCCCTCCCTCCTTCCCTCCATCCCCCCGTCCATCCCCCCGTCCATCCGTCCATTCCTCCCTCCTTCCATCCATCCCTCCATCTTTCCATCCCTCCTCCATCCCTCCCTCCCTCCATGACTCCATCCTTCCCTCTCTCCCTCCCTCCATCCATTCCTCCTTCCGTCCCTCCTTCAATCCATCACTCCACCCCCCTCTCCCTCCCTCCCTCCCTCCCTCCCTCCCTCCCTCCATCCCCCCGTCCATCCGTCCATTCCTCCCTCCTTCCATCCGTCCCTCCATCTTTCCATCCCTCCTCCATCCCTCCACCCCCCTCTCCCTCCATCTCTCCATCCGTGACTCCATCCCTTCCTCCTTCCCTCCCTCATCCCTCCCTCCCTCCATGACTCCATCCTTCCCTCTCTCCCTCCCTCCATCCATTCCTCCTTCCCTCCCTCCTTCCATCCATCACTCCACCCCCCTCTCCCTCCCTCCCTCCCTCCCTCCCTCCCTCCCTCCCTCCCTCCCTCCATCCCCCCATCCATCCGTCCATTCCTCCCTCCTTCCATCCATCCCTCCATCTTTCCATCCCTCCTCCATCCCTCCATCCCCCTCTCTCTCCATCTCTCCATCCGTGACTCCATCCCTTCCTCCTTCCCTCCCTCATCCCTCCCTCCCTCCCTCCATGACTCCATCCTTCCCTCTCTCCCTCCCTCCATCCATTCCTCCTTCCCTCCCTCCTTCCATCCATCACTCCACCCCCCTCTCCCTCCCTCCCTCCCTCCCTCCCTCCCTCCCTCCCTCCATCCCCCCGTCCATCCGTCCATTCCTCCCTCCTTCCATCCATCCCTCCATCTTTCCATCCCTCCTCCATCCCTCCACCCCCCTCTCCCTCCATCTCTCCATCCGTGACTCCATCCCTTCCTCCTTCCCTCCCTCATCCCTCCCTCCCTCCATGACTCCATCCTTCCCTCTCTCCCTCCCTCCATCCATTCCTCCTTCCCTCCCTCCTTCCATCCATCACTCCATCCCCCTCTCCCTCCCTCCCTCCCTCCATCCCCCCGTCCATCCGTCCATTCCTCCCTCCTTCCATCCATCCCTCCATCTTTCCATCCCTCCTCCATCCCTCCATCCCCCCCTCCCTCCATCTCTCCATCCGTGACTCCATCCCTTCCTCCTTCCCTCCCTCATCCCTCCCTCCCTCCATGACTCCATCCTTCCCTCTCCCTCCCTCCATCCATTCCTCCTTCCCTCCCTCCTTCCATCCATCACTCCACCCCCCTCTCCCTCCCTCCCTCCCTCCCTCCATCCCCCCATCCATCCGTCCATTCCTCCCTCCTTCCATCCATCCCTCCATCTTTCCATCCCTCCTCCATCCCTCCATCCCCCTCTCCCTCCATCTCTCCATCTCTTCCTCCTTCCCTCCCTCATCCCTCCCTCCCTCCATGACTCCATCCTTCCCTCTCTCCCTCCCTCCATCCATTCCTCCTTCCCTCCCTCCTTCCATCCATCACTCCACCCCCCTCTCCCTCCCTCCCTCCCTCCCTCCCTCCCTCCCTCCCTCCCTCCCTCCCTCCCTCCCTCCATCCCCCCATCCATCCGTCCATTCCTCCCTCCTTCCATCCATCCCTCCATCTTTCCATCCCTCCTCCATCCCTCCACCCCCCTCTCCCTCCATCTCTCCATCCATGACTCCATCCCTTCCTCCTTCCCTCCCTCATCCCTCCCTCCCTCCATGACTCCATCCTTCCCTCTCTCCCTCCCTCCATCCATTCCTCCTTCCCTCCCTCCTTCCATCCATCACTCCACCCCCCTCTCCCTCCCTCCCTCCCTCCCTCCCTCCCTCCCTCCCTCCTTCCCCCCCTCCCTCCTTTTCTCCCTCCTTTTCTCCCTCCCTACTCACCACACTCCGTGCCCTCTCGTCCCCCCGCTGTCCCCACTCCCCGGGTGGCCGCAGACCCCACACAGTTCCCCCCTCAGCGCCGCCGGGGCCGTCACCGTCACTGCGCCGTCCCCCCCGAAGGCCACGCGCACCCCCCCGGGCACCGTCACCCTCCGCTGTCCCCCGGCGCGCTCCAGCCGCACCCCACCCCCCCCCAGCCACAGGGGAAGGGGCGTGGGGTGCCCGTGGACCTGGGGAGGGGACATTTTCCCCGTGAGGGGCTCCCAGGGTGGGGACGACCCCCGAGAAGCCACCACCCCCCCCCCCCAATCTCCTCACCCTGGCCGTGGTCTCCTCTCCTCGCACCAGAACCACTTCGTAGCCGTCCCCGGCGCAGCGTCACGCGGCCGAAGGTGGCCCCGGGTCCCCTGCCCACCTGGCCGCTCACTGTCACCTGCAGGGTGGGCAAGCGGGAGCCGCAGGTGGCCACCAAAGTCTGGGCGCAAGGTCCGGCCAAGGTTTGGGTCTTCCCGTCAAAGTCCCGGAAGCGCCAACGCCCCGAAAGGTGGCAGACGAGGGGGGGGTGGGAGGTGGGGACACAGCTGGGAGAGGTGTCCACCACCTGGCACCTTGTCCCCTGGGGACAATCCACGTCCTGGCAAGTTGGGTTGATTGGAAGACATCTTGGGAAGGTGTCCACCATCTTGCACGTCGTTCCGGGTGGACAACGTTGGTCATCGCAAGTTGGGTTGATTGGAACACATCTTGGGGAGTTTTCCACCATCTGGCACCTTGTGCCCTGGGGACAATCCATGTCCTGGCACGTTGGGTTGACTGGAACACATCTTGGAGAGTTTCCCACTATTTTGCACGTCGTTCCGGGTGGACAACGTTGGTCATCGCAAGTTGGGTTGATTGGAACGCATCTTGGGGAGTTTTCCACCATCTGGCACCTTGTCCCCTGGGGACAATCCATGTCCTGGCAAGTTGGGTTGACTGGAACACATCTTGGGGAGGTGTCCACCATCTTGCACGTTGTTCCGGACGGACAACGTTGGTCATCGCAAGTTGGGTTGATGGGAAGACACCTGGGGGAGGTGTCCACCACCTGGCACCTTGTCCCTTTGGGACAATCCATGTCCTGGCACGTTGGGTTGACTGGAACACATCTTGGGAAGGCATCCACCATCTTGCACGTCGTTCCAGGTGGACAACGCTGGTCATCGCAAGTTGGGTTGATTGGAACGCATCTTGGGAAGGCATCCACCATCTTGCACGTCGTTCCGGGTGGACAACGTTGGTCATTGCAAGTTGGGTTGATGGGAAGACACCTGGGGGAGGTGTCCACCACCTGGCACCTTGTCCCCTTGGGACAATCCATGTCTTGGCAAGTTGGGTTGATGGGAAGACATCTTGGGGAGTTTTCCACCATCTTGCACGTCGTTCCGGGTGGACAACGTTGGTCATCGCAAGTTGGGTTGATTGGAACGCATCTGGGAGAGTTTTCCACCACCTGGCACCTTGTCCCCTGGGGACAATCCATGTCCTGGCAAGTTGGGTTGATGGGAAGACACCTGGGGGAGGTGTCCACCACCTGGCACCTTGTCCCCTTGGGACAATCCATGTCCTGGCACGTTGGGTTGACTGGAACACATCTTGGAGAGTTTCCCACTATTTTGCACATCGTTCCGGGTGGACAACGTTGGTCATCGCAAGTTGGGTCGATTGGAACACATCTTGGGGAGTTTTCCACCATCTGGCACCTTGTCCCCTGGGGACAATCCATGTCTTGGCAAGTTGGGTTGATGGGAACACATCTTGGGGAGGTGTCCACCATCTTGCACGTTGTTCCGGATGGACAACGTTGGTCATCGCAAGTTGGGTTGATGGGAAGACACCTGGGGGAGGTGTCCACCACCTGGCACCTTGTCCCCTTGGGACAATCCATGTCCTGGCACGTTGGGTTGACTGGAACACATCTTGGAGAGTTTCCCACTATTTTGCACGTCGTTCCGGGTGGACAACGTTGGTCATCGCAGGTTGGGTTGATTGGAACGCATCTTGGGGAGTTTTCCACCATCTGGCACCTTGTCCCCTGGGGACAATCCATGTCTTGGCAAGTTGGGTTGACTGGAACACATCTTGGAGAGTTTCCCACTATTTTGCACTTCGTTCCGGGTGGACAACGTTGGTCATCGCAAGTTGGGTTGATTGGAACACATCTTGGGAAGGCTTCCACCATCTTGCACGTCGTTCCAGGTGGACAACGTTGGTCATCGCAAGTTGGGTTGATGGGAAGACACCTGGGGGAGGTGTCTACCACCTGGCACCTTGTCCCCTTGGGACAATCCATGTCCTGGCAAGTTGGGTTGACTGCAACACATCTTGGGAAGGCATCCACCATCTTGCACGTCGTTCCGGGTGGACAACGTTGGTCATCGCAAGTTGGGTTGATTGGAACGCATCTGGGGGAGTTTTCCACCATCTGGCACCTCGTCCCCTGGGGACAACCCACGTGGCTGCAAGATGGCTGCGTGGGGACACATTTGGGCCACCCCTCCGCCATTTTGCAGGTCGTCCCCCGGGGACAGCGCAGGTCGGCGCAGGAGGGTTGGTTGGGGACACATCTTGGGGAGGCCTCCACCATCTGGCAGGTGGTGCCCAGGGGACAATGGACCTGGTGGCAAGATGGCTTCTTGGGGACACAGGCAGGCCACTCCTCCACCATCTGGCAGGTCGTCCCCGCGGGACAACGGACCTGGTGGCAAGATGGCTTCTTGGGGACACACTGGGGCCACTCGTCCAGCAGCTGGCAGGACGTCCCCGCGGGGCAGCGGACGGTGGCACAGGTGGGTTGGGGGGGGACACAGCGGGGGACCCCGTCCAGCAGCTGGCAGGAGGTCCCAGCTCGGCAGGGGAGGTGGGCACAGGAGGTGGCCCGGGAGGTCCTTGTCACCCGGAGGCACCGGGGCCACCCCCGGACCACCCGCAGGACGCGGGGGGGGGGGCAGTGCAGGTCGGAGCAGGAGGGGACACGGAGGCACCGGGGCCACCCTGCCAGGAGCCTGCAGGTTGTCCCCGAGGGGCAGGGGACGTGGTGACACGAGGGGTGGGACACGCAGGTGGGGTGGCCGTGGAGGAGCTGGCAGGAGGTGCCGGGGCCGCAGGTGACGCGGTGACAAGGGGAGAGGCCACAGAGGTCACCGGGACAGGAGGGAGGAGGAGGAGGAGGAAGAGGGGACATCCCAGGGGGGAGGGGACCCCAGGAGGAAGAGCGGAAGAAGGGGTGAGAGGGGAGACACTGAGGCCACCCCTGGGTCACCTGGCACCTGGTCCCCTTGGGACAGGGGACGTCGTGGCAGGAGGGGTGGGGGGGGACACAGTGGGGCCACCCGCGGAGCATCTTGCAGGAGGTGCCTTGGGGACAATGGGTGTCACCACAAGATGGTGGCCTGAGGGACGTCTTGGCTTGAAGGACACCTTGGCCAACCATCAACAATCTGGCAGAAGGTCCCCTTCTGGCACTCGATGTCACCACAGGAGGGTTCGTGGTGGACACAACGTGGGTGCCATCCGCCATCTTGCACGTGGCTCCTTTTGGACACTGGATGTCACGACAAGAAGGTCTTCTTGGGGACATCTTGGGTTGGAGACACCTTGGCCAACCATCAACCATCTGCGAGAAGGTTCCTTTCTGGCAGGGGACATCATGGCAGGAAGGTTCATGGTGGACGCACCGCGGGTGGGCCATCCGCCATCTTGCAGGAGGTGCCTTGGGGACACTGGATGTCACGACAAGAAGGTCTTCTTGGGGACGTCTTGACTTGGAGACACCTTGGCCAACCATTGACCATCTGGCAGAAGGTCCCCTTCTGCACTCGATGTCACCACAGGGAGGTTCATGGTGGACACACTGGGGCCACCCATGGAGCATCTTGCACGTGGTCCCTTTGTGACAATGGATGTCACCACAAGAAGGTCTCCTTGGGGACATCTTGGTTGGGACACACTTGGGCCACCCACCCACCAGGTGACACGTGGTGCCCTTCTGGCAGATGACGTCATCACAGGAAGGTTCGTGGGGGACACACCGCGGGTGGCCATCCGCCATCTTGCAGGAGGTCCCTTGGGGACAATGGATGTCACCACAAGAAGGTGGCCTGAGGGGACGTCTTGGTTGGGACACACCTTGGCCAACCATCAGCCAGGTGACACGTGGTCCCCTTCTGGCAGATGACGTCACCACAGGAGGGTTTGTGGGGGACACAACGTGGGTGGCCATCCGCCATCTTGCAGGAGGTGCCTTGGGGACAATGGATGTCACCACAAGAAGGTCTCCTTGGGGACATCTTGGCTTGGAGACACCTTGGCCAACCGTCAACCATCTGCAGAAGGTCCCCTTCTGGCACTCGATGTCACCACAGGAAGGTTCATGGTGGACACAACGTGGGTGGCCATCCGCCATCTTGCATGTAGCTCCTTTTGGACAATGGATGTCCCGGCAAGATGGTGGCCTGAGGGACATCTTGGTTTGAAGACACCTTGGCCAACCATCAACCATCTGCAGAAGGTCCCCTTCTGGCAGATGACGTCATCACAGGAGGGGGTCATGGTGGACACAACGTGGGTGGCCATCCGCCATCTTGCAGGAGGTGCCTTGGGGACACTGGGTGTCACTACAGGAGGGTGGCCTGAGGGACGTCTTGGCTTGGAGACACCTTGGCCAACCCTTGACCATTTGGCAGAAAGTCCCCTTCTGGCAGATGACGTCATCACAGGAGGGGTCATGGTGGAGACACCGCGGGTGGCCATCCGCCATCTTGCAGGAGGTCCCTTGGGGACAGTGGGTGTCACTACAGGAGGGTGACCTTGGGGACATCTTGGTTGGGACACACCTTGGCCAACCATCCACCAGGTGACAGGAGGAACCTCGGGGACAAACCTGCTGGTGACAGGAAGGTGCCAGGTGGGGGGCAGGAGGTGGCAGTGCCACGTCCCTCTGGAAGAGCGCCCTGGGCACGCACTTGGGCCAATCGGCGACCACCTTGCAGCGGGTGCCCTGCGGGCAGCGAATCAGGCGGCAGGAGGGTGGGAGGTGGACGCACTTGGGCCAACCCCCCACCATCTTGCACCGGGGTCCCCTCCCCGCAGCGTAAGAGGTGACACGAGGGGGTGGGGACGCATTTGGGGCGCCCCGGAAATCATCTGGCAGCGGGAGGGGCCCCTTACAGGGGACACCGCGACACGAGGGGGCGCGGAGACACCGGGGCCACCCGGCCCACCATCTTGGCATTGGGTTCCTTCTCCACATTGGGTGTTGTCACACGAAGGTTTGGGGACACATTTGGGCCACCCGGCCACCATCTTGCATTGGGTTCCTTCTCCACATTGGGTGTTGTCACACGATGGTTTGGGGACACATTTTGGCCACCCGGCCACCATCTTGCATTGGGTCCCTTCTCCACATTGGACGTTGTCACACGATGGCCTTGGGGACACATGTTGGGCCACCCGGCCACCATCTTGCACTGGGTTCCTTCTCCACATTGGGTGTTGTCACACGATGGTTTGGGGACACATTTGGGCCACCCGGCCACCATCTTGCACTGGGTTCCTTCTCCACATTGGACGTTGTCACATGATGGTTTGGGGACACATTTGGGCCACCCGGCCACCATCTTGCATTGGGTTCCTTCTCCACATTGGGTGTTGTCACACGAAGGTTTGGGGACACATTTGGGCCACCCGGCCACCATCTTGCACTGGGTTCCTTCTCCACATTGGGTGTTGTCACACGATGGTTTGGGGGACACATTTGGGCCACCCGGCCACCATCTTGCATTGGTCCCTTCTCCACATTGGGTGTTGTCACACGATGGTTTGGGGACACATTTGGGCCACCCGGCCACCATCTTGCATTGGGTTCCTTCTCCACATTGGGTGTTGTCACACGAGGGTTTGGGGGACACATTTGGGCCACCCGGCCACCATCTTGCATTGGGTCCTTCTCCACATTGGGTGTTGTCACACGAGGGTTTGGGGACACATTTGGGCCACCCGGCCACCATCTTGCATTGGGTTCCTTCTCCACATTGGGTGTTGTCACACGAAGGTTTGGGGACACATTTGGGCCACCCGGCCACCATCTTGCATTGGGTTCCCTTCTCCACATTGGGTGTTGTCACACGATGGTTTGGGGACACATTTGGCCACCCGGCCACCATCTTGCACTGGGTTCCTTCTCCACATTGGACGTTGTCACACGAGGGTTTGGGGACACATTTGGGCCACCCGGCCACCACCTGGCATTGTGTCCCCTCCTGGCATTGGTGGCCTTGGCAGGAGGCCAAGGGGACACATCTGGGATGGGTGCCCAGCACCCTGCAGGTTCTCCCAGGGCCGCATCGGACCCCCAGGCAGAGCCGGAGCTGGGACCGGGCCGGGGGCTCAGCACCTGTGGGAGGGGGGAGGAGAGGGAGGTGGGGTTTGGGGCTAAAAATGCCAGATTTGGGGCAAAATGAGAGATTGGGTCAAGAATCCAGATTTTGGGGGGGGGGAAATGAGAGAATTGGGTCAAAATCTGGTAGGTTTGGCATAAAAGTGTCAGATTTGGGGGGAAATGAGAGATTTGGAGCAAAAATGGCACGTATTGGGGAAAAATGAGAAGTTTGGGTCTAAAATTCAATATTTGGGTCAAGAATGGCAGGTCTGGGGATAAAAACGATGGATTTGGGAGTGGAGATGGAAAAGGAGAAGGAAACGGAAGGGTGGATGGGTTTGGGGTTAGAAATGAGAAATTTGGGGTTGGAGACCAGAAAATTCTGGGTGGGATGAAAGGGGGGGGGGGTGGGTTTGGGGCTGGAAATGAGAAATTCAGGGCTGGAGGGAGGAAAACGGGTTCAGAGATGGAAAAGGAGAGGTGAGAAGAAAAACGTTGGAAGTTTTGGGGCTGGAAATGCCAAATTTGGGGTTGGAGGTGGAAAAGGAGGAGGAAGGGGAAAGGGTGGGGGGGTTGGGGCTAAAAATGCCAGATTTGGGGTTGGAAAGTGGCAGCTTGGGGGCTGGAGGTGGACAAGGAGAGGGGGGGTGGAAGCGTGGGTGGGGTTGGGGTTAGAAACGGCAGATTTGGGGCTGGGGGCTGAGGTGGGGAAGGATTTGGGTGGAAAATTGGGGATTTGGGAAACTCACGGCACTGAAGCAGAACCCAAGCCCAGAGGAGCAACATCCGGGGGGGCCCCCATCTGCCCCACAAATTGGTGGGGGCCCCATCTGCCCCACAAATTGGGGGTGAGAGGGGGACCCGGGAGGTTGGGACCCCCCCTGACCATGGACCCCCCCTGACCCATTGACCCCACAGGTTCATAGGGGACCCCCCTGCCCCATAGACCCCCCCTGCCCATGGATCCCATGGTTCTGTAGAGGACCCATGGACCCCCCCTTGACCCATGGACCCCCCCCCAATCTGTAGACCCCACAAATTCATAGGGGACCCATCCTGCCCATAGACCTCCCCTGACCCATGGATCCCATGGATTTGTGGAGGATCCATGGGCCCCCCCCTTGACCCATGGACCCCTCCCATGACCCATGGACCCTCCTTGACCCATGGACCCCCACCCTGCCCCACAGACCCCCCCCTGCCCCATAGACCCCACAAATTCATCGGGACCCATCCTGCCCCATAGACCTCTCCTGACCCATGGATCCCATGGTTCTGTAGAGGACCCATGGACCCCCCCCCTTGACCCATGGACCCCCCCCCTTGACCCATGGACCCCCCCCCTTGACCCATAGACCCCCACCCTGCCCCATGGACCCCCCCCCTGCCCCATAGACCCCACAAATTCATAGGGGACCCATCCTGCCCCATAGACCTCTCCTGACCCATGGATCCATGGATTTGTGGAGGATCCATGGGCCCCCCCTCTTGACCCATAGACCCCCCCCATGACCCATGGACCCCCCCTTGACCCATGGACCCCCCCCCTGCCCCACAGACCCCCCCTGCCCCATAGACCCCACAAATTCATAGGGGACCCATCCTGCCCCATAGACCCCCCCTGCCCATGGATCCCATGGTTCTGTAGAGGACCCATGGACCCCCCCTTGACCCATGGACCCCCCCCCCTTGACCCATGGACCCCCCCTTGACCCATGGACCCCCACCCTGCCCCACAGACCCCCCCCCTGCCCCATAGACCCCACAGGTTCATAGGGGACCCCCCTGCCCCATAGACCTCTCCTGACCCATGGATCCATGGTTCTGTAGAGGACCCATGGACCCCCCTCTTGACCCATGGACCCCCCCCCTTGACCCATAGACCCCCACCCTGCCCCACAGACCTCCCCCTGCCCCATAGACCCCACAAATTCATTGGGGACCCATCCTGCCCCATAGACCTCCCCTGACCCATGGATCCCATGGATTTGTGGAGGATCCATGGACCCCCCTCTTGACCCATGGACCCCCCCATGACCCATGGACCCCCACCCTGCCCCATGGACCCCCCCCCTGCCCCATAGACCCACAGGTTCATAGGGGACCCCCCTGCCCCATAGACCTCTCCTGACCCATGGATCCCATGGTTCTGTAGAGGACCCATGGACCCCCCCCCTTGACCCATGGACCCCCCCCTTGACCCATGGACCCCCACCCTGCCCCATGGACCCCCCCCTGCCCCATAGACCCCACAGGTTCATAGGGGACCCCCCTGCCCCATAGACCCCCCCCCTGCCCCATAGACCCCACAAATTCATAGGGGACCCATCCTGCCCCATAGACCTCTCCTGACCCATGGATCCCATGGTTCTGTAGAGGACCCATGGACCCCCCCCTTGACCCATGGACCCCCCCCTTGACCCATGGAGCCCCCCTTGACCCATGGACCCCCCCTTGACCCATAGACCCCCTCCCCATGACCCAGAGACCCCCCCCCAGAGCAGAAGGGGACCCAGAACTCACCCCACCAGGGTCCTGGGGCTGTGGCTCCTCCGAGGGCTCCAGGGTTTTTGTAGGGGCCAATGGGGCTGCAGCAACCAATGGGGTGGCGGATCCTCCCCTCCCATTGGTCAGCAGCGAGGGGGCAGGACCCGGGGGGTGCTCCAGAGATAAGATCTGAGCTTGGACCCATCCAGGGCCCGGCTGGCGCCAGCGGGGCGGTGAGGGGGGTGGTGGGTGCCCCATGGGTCATCTGACCGGCCAGGGGGACACCGGGACAGCCCTGTCCCTTCATCCCTTCATCCTTCATCCCTTCATCCTCCATCCATCCATCCATCCATCCATCCATCCATCCATCCCTTCATCCATCAACCACCCAACCATCCATCCCTTCATCATGTTTTCATCCCCTTCCCTTCCATCCATCCATCCCTTCATCCTTCATCCATCCATCCTCCATCCATCCATCCCTTCATCCCTTTATCCTTCCATCCATCCCTTCATCCATCCAACCACCCAACCCTCCATCCCTTCATCCATGTTTTCATCCCCTTCCCCTTCCATCCATCCATCCAGGTCTTCTCCATCCCTCCCACCCCTTCCTCCCTCTCCCACAGGTTCTCCATGACCCCTTCCATGACCCCATCACTCATCCCTCCACCTTTTTCCATCCATCCATCCATCCATCCATCCATCCATCCATCCATCCATCCATCCCTTTCCCCTTCCATCCATCCATCCATCCATCCATCCATCCATCCCTTCATCCATCCCTTCATCCTTCCATCCATCCCTTCATCCCTTCATCCATCCATCCATCATCCACCCAACCATCCCTTTCCCCTTCCATCCATCCATCCAGGTCTTCTCCATCCCTCCCACCCCTTCCTCCCTCTCCCACGGGTTCTCCATGACCCTTCCATGACCCCACCACTCATCCCTCCACCCTTTTTCCATCCATCCATCCATCCATCCATCCATCCAACCATCCCTTTCCCCTTCCATCCATCCATCCATCCCTTTATCCTTCCATCCATCCCTCCATCCATCCATCCTCCATCCATCCATCCCTCCATCCATCCACCCAACCATCCCTTTCCTCTTCCATCCATCCATCCATCCATCCATCCATCCCTCCATCCATCCACCCAACCATCCCTTTCCCCTTCCATCCCTCCATCCATCCCTCCATCCATCCCTCCATCCATCCATCCCTCCATCCATCCATCCCTCCATCCCTCCATCCCTCCATCCAGGTCTCCATCTCCCCACCCAGGTCTTTCCCTCCATCCCTCTCTCCCTCCTCCCTCCATCTCCCCCCCCCATCTCTCCCACCCCTTCCTCCCTTTCCCACAGGTTCTCCCCCCCACCCATGACCCCATCAACAACTCCACCCAAGAACCCCCCCCAAGAACCCCCCCACTACCCCCCCATGACCCCCCCACTCCCCCTCCCCCTCTCCCCACCCCTCTCCATCCCCCCCCTCCCCCTCCCCCCCATTCCTGGGGACATTTGGGTCCCTTTGCTCTCCTGCCCCAGATAATTGGGTGCGGCGGGGCAGGAGCCTTTTGTTCTCCAGAACAATGGGGTGGGGGTGGGGGGGGGCACCCAGGCACCCAGGAGGGGGTGGGGGTCCAGGGGTGAAGCCCCAAATGGCCCCCCCTAAACATCTCCTCCCCTAAAGACCCCCCCCCCCAAAAAAAAAAGAGGGACCCAGGAGTCAAGGGACACCCCCCCCCCAAAAAAAAGGGGGTTGTGAGGACCCTCCCCCACCCCCCCCCAAAAAAAAGGGGTCTGAAGACCACCCAACCGCCCCCCCCCCAAAAAAAAGGGACCCAGGAGTCCAGGGACCCTTCCCCATCCCTCAGGAAGGGACCCGGGAATTTGGGGTCCCTCCCCCACCCCAAAAGAAAAAAAAGGGACCCAGGAGTCCGGGTGTGGGGCCCCTCCCCCCCGTTAATTACTGAGCAAACGAACCCTCGGTACCGGGGCAACCACGGCCCGGAGAGCCCAGAACACCCGGGACCCCCCCCGAACCTCGGGGTCCCCCTTTTTGGGGGGGTCCCAGGAGGGGTTTTTGGGGTCCCGTGGAGCTCTCGGAGGACCCTGAGGCAGTTTGGGGGAACCCTGAGGGGTTTTGGGGGTCCCCAGGGTGGGTTTGGGGGTCCCCAGGGTGGGTTTGGGGTTCCCCAGGAGGGATCTGGGGGTCCCCAGGGGGGGTTTGGGTTCCCCAGGAGGGATCTGGGGTCCCCAGGGTGGGTTTTGGGGGTCCCCAGGAGGGATCTGGGGGTCCCCAGGGGGGTTTGGGTTCCCCAGGAGGGATCTGGGGGTCCCCAGGGGGGGTTTGGGGTTCCCCAGGAGGGATCTGGGGGTCCCCAGGGTGGGTTTGGGGTTCCCCAGGAGGGATCTGGGGGTCCCCAGGGGGGTTTTGGGGTTCCCCAGGGTGGGTTTGGGGTTCCCCAGGAGGGATCTGGGGTCCCCAGGGTGGGTTTGGGGTTCCCCAGGAGGGATCTGGGGGTCCCCAGGGTGGGTTTGGGGTTCCCCAGGAGGGATCTGGGGGTCCCCAGGGGGGGTTTGGGGTTCCCCAGGAGGGATTCTGGGGGTCCCCAGGGGGGTTCTGGGGGTCCCCAGGGGGGGTTTGGGGTTCCCCAGGAGGGATCTGGGGGTCCCCAGGGGGGTTTGGGGTTCCCCAGGAGGGATCTGGGGTCCCCAGGGGGGTTTTGGGGGTCCCCAGGGGGGTTTTGGGGTTCCCCAGGAGGGATCTGGGGGTCCCCAGGGTGGGTTTGGGGTTCCCCAGGAGGGATCTGGGGGTCCCAGGGGGGTTTTGGGGTCCCCAGGGTGGGTTTGGGGTTCCCCAGAGGGATCTGGGGGTCCCCAGGGGGGTTTGGGGTTCCCGGGGCTGTTTTGGGGACCCCTGGGTGTTTTCTGGGGGTTTCTGAGGTTTTGGGGGGTCCCTGGGGTAGTTTTGGGACCCCCGCCTGGTTTTGGGGGTCCCAGAGGGGGCTTCGGGGGTGGCTGAGAACGTTTTGGGTCTCTGGGATGATTTTGGGGGTCCCTGGGGAATTTTTGGAAAAGCAGCAGGAAATACACCCAGGTTTCCCCCCATTTTTCCCCATTTTTCCCCTTTTGCCCCCATTTTCCTCTTTTTTCTCCATTTCTTCGTTTTCCCCCATTTTCCTCTTTTTTCCCCCATTTTCTTCCTTTCCCCCCCTCACTTTTCCATATTCCCCATTTTTCCCCCCTATTTTTCCTCTTCCCCCGCTTTTTTTCCCATTTTCTCCCATTCCCTCCCTTTCCTCCTCGTTTCCCCCCAATTTTTCCACTCAACAAAAATGAAATTTTATTATTGCATTCACAAAAATTTGGGCTCCAACCACAAAATTTTTTTTTCTTTTTTTTTTTTTTTTGCAAGATCTTTGCCCAAAATGCAGCTTGCAAATTTTTTTTCTTCCAACACTGTAAAAAAAGAACAAACCCGACCACAAAGCAGCTTCCATTTCTCAGAGTTTTTTTTTGCAATGTGGTGCAAAAAAAAAAAAAAAATTTATTATTTTATTTTATTTTACTTAATATTTTATTTTGTATTTTATTTTATAATTTTTATTTTATTTTATTTTATTTTATTTTATTTTATTTTATTTCTCGTCTTTTTGTCTTTTTCTCTTTTTGTCTTTTTTTTTCTCCTTTTTTCTGTATTTTCTTTTCTTCTTTTTCTTTTCTTTTCTTTTCTTTTCTTTTCTTTTCTTTTTTCTTTTCTTTTTTCTTTTCTTTTCTTTTCCTTTTCTTTTCTTTTCTTTTCTTTTCTTTTCTTTTCTTTTCTTTTCTTTTCTTTTCTTTTCTTTTCTTTTCTTTTCTTTTCTTTTCTTTTCTTTTCTTTTCTTTTTTCTTTTCTTTCTTTTCCTTTTTCTTTTCTTTTCTTTTCTTTTTCTTTTCTTTTCTTTTCTTTTCTTTTCTTTTCTTTTCTTTTCTTTTCTTTTCTTTTCTTTTCTTTTCTTTTCTTTTCTTTTCTTTTTACTTTTTCTTTATTTTATTTTATTTTATTTTACTTCTTCTTTTTCTTTTTCTTTTTCTTTTTCTTTTTCTTTTTCTTTTTCTTTTTCTTTTTCTTTTCCTTTTTCTTTTCCTTTTTCTTTTTCTTTTCCTTTTCCTTTTTCTTTTTCTTTTTCTTTTCTTTATTTATTTTATTATTTTATTATTTTATTTTATTTTATTTTATTTTATTTTATTTTATTTTATTTATTTTATTTTATTTTATTTTATTTTATTTCATTTCATTTCATTTTATTTCATTTATTTTATTTTATTTTATTTTATTTTATTTTATTTTATTTTATTTTATTTTATTTTATTTTACTTTATTTTATTTTATTTCATTTTTTATTTTCATTAATTATTTATTTCCCTCGCAGCGCTTTTTCTTTTCCCTTCTCGGGTTCCACCCCCATCCCCCCCCCCCCCTCCTTTCCCTTCCCCTCCCCCCCCCCTCCTCTCGACTTTCGGGAAATTCCGCCCCTCCCCCCTCCCCCCTCCCCCACAGGAATTTCCGCCCCTCCCCCCCCTCCCCCGCCCTTTCCCCGAGATTTTTTTTTTTTTTTCTCGTTTTCCTGCGCTTTTGGGATTTTCCCGATTTTTGCTTCCGCGCTGCGCACGAGGAGCTCCGTGACCACCCCCGAAAAAAGGGGGGGTGGGGACCCAAAAGTGCAACCCCCGCCCCTCCCCCACAGCCCTGGAGGTAAAGAGGAAAAAAAAAACAAAAAAAAATAAAAATAAAAATTTAAAAAAAAAAAAAAAAAAAGGGATTTGCGATTCCGCAGCGCGGGGGGGCGCGGGAATGGGGGGAGGGGGAGCGGGGGGGTTGGAAAGCCCCGTTTTGGGGTTGGAATGCGCCATTTTGGGGCTCGCAGTGCCAGATTTTGGGGGGGGTTTGATGGCGAATTTTGGGGTTTAAATGGCGAATTTTGGGGGTCGGGATTCCAAATTTTTTTGGGGTTGCAAAGTCCTATTTTGGGGGTCGGGATTCCAAATTTTTTTTGGTTGCAAAGTCCTATTTTGGGGGTCGGGATTCAAATTTTTTTTGGGGTTGCAAAGTCCTATTTTGGGGTCGGGACTCCAAATTTTTTTTGGGTTGCAAAGTCCTATTTTGGGGGTCGGGACTCCAAATTTTTTTTGGGTTGCAAAGCCCCAATTTTGGGGTGGCAATGCCGAATTTTGGGGATTTCAATGGCGAATTTTGGGGTTTAAATACCGAATTTTGGGGGTTGCAAAGTCCTATTTTGGGGGTCGGGATTCCAAATTTTTTTGGGGTCGCAAAGTCCTATTTTGGGGGTCGGGATTCCAAATTTTTTTTGGGGTGCAGTGCCGAATTTTGGGGTCGCAATGCCGAATTTTGGGGATTTTCAATGGCGAATTTTGGGGTTTAAATGCCGAATTTTGGGGGTTGCAAAGTCCTATTTTGGGGTCGGGACTCCAAATTTTTTTGGGGTCGCAAAGTCCTATTTTGGGGGTCGGGATTCCAAATTTTTTTTGGGTTGCAAAGCCCCAATTTTGGGGTGGCGGTGCCGAATTTTGGGGGTCGCAATGCCGAATTTTGGGGGATTTCAATGGCGAATTTTGGGGTCTAAATGCCGAATTTTGGGGTTGCAAAGTCCTATTTTGGGGTCGGGACTCCAAATTTTTTGGGGGTTGCAAAGCCCCAATTTTGGGGGTCGGGACTCCAAATTTTTTTGGGGGTTGCAAAGTCCTATTTTGGGGGTCGGGACTCCAAATTTTTTTGGGGTTGCAAAGTCCTATTTTGGGGGTCGGGATTCCAAATTTTTTTGGGGTTGCAAAGTCCTATTTTGGGGGGTCGGGATTCCAAATTTTTTTTGGGGTGGCAGTGCCGAATTTTGGGGGATTTCAATGGCGAATTTTGGGGGATTTCAATGGCGAATTTGGGTTTAAATACCGAATTTTGGGGGTTGCAAAGTCCTATTTTGGGGGTCGGGATTCCAAATTTTTTTGGGGTTGCAAAGTCCTATTTTGGGGTCGGGATTCCAAATTTTTTGGGGTTGCAAAGTCCTATTTTGGGGGTCGGGACTCCAAATTTTTTTGGGGTTGCAAAGTCCTATTTTGGGGGTCGGGATTCCAAATTTTTTTTGGGGTGGCAGTGCCGAATTTTGGGGGTCGCAATCCCGAATTTTGGGGGATTTCAATGGCGAATTTTGGGGTTTAAATGCCGAATTTTGGGGGCTGCAAAGTCCTATTTTGGGTAATTTTTTTTGGGGTGGCAGTGCCGAATTTTGGGGGTCGCAATCCCGAATTTTGGGGGGATTTCAATGGCGAATTTTGGGGTTTAAATACCGAATTTTGGGGGCTGCAATGTCCTATTTTGGGGGTCGGGATTCCAAATTTTTTTTGGGGTGGCAGTGCCGAATTTTGGGGGTCGCAATCCCGAATTTTGGGGGATTTCAATGGCGAATTTTGGGGTTTAAATACCGAATTTTGGGGGTTGCAAAGTCCTATTTTGGGGGGTCGGGATTCCAAATTTTTTTGGGGTTTCGAATGCCCCATTTTGGGGGCTGCAGTGCCAAACTTTGGGGGTGTTCAGTGGCGAATTTTGGGGTTTAAATACCGAATTTTGGGGGTTGGAATTCCCCATTAACTCCTCCAGAACGTCCCAAAACTTTTCCCAGAATTTATTTATTTTTTTTTCTTTTTTCCTGGGAAACCTTCGACCTCCAAAAGCTCAAACTTTGCCAAATGAGAACGGGGAAGGATTTGGGGTTTTTCCCGGATTTTGGGACAATTTGGGTGTTCTGGGGAAGCTCAAGTGTCAGGGCCTCGGGGAGAGGTCGGAACCCAGCGAGTTTTAAGGGAATTTGTCCTCATTTTGGGGATTTTTAGGGGAATTTGATTATTTTGGGTATTTGGGAATTTGCTTCTTAATTTATCCTTCAATCGATTTGGGGATTTGGTTTCATTCTGTGGGGTTTTGGCTTTAAGAGCTCTGGGGTTTGATTGATTTATTTGGGATTGATTGAATTTATTTGAGATTTTTATTTTATTGGGATTTCATTTAATTTCTTTGGGATTTCACTTATTCAGGGGTTTCATTTATATGGGGATTTCGGCTTCAATTAATCTGGGACTTTATTTGTTTAGGATTTTATTTATTTTAGGATTTATTTAGGATTTTATTTATTTAGGATTTTATTTATTTAGGATTTTCTTTATTTAGGATTTTATTTATTTAGGATTTTATTTATTTAGGATTTTATTTATTTCAGATTTTATTTATTTCAGATTTTATTTATTTAGGATTTTATTTATTTCGGATTTTATTTATTTAGGATTTTATTTATTTCGGATTTTATTTATTTAGGATTTTATTTATTTAAGATTTTTATTTATTTAGGATTTTATTTATTTAGGATTTTATTTATTTCGGATTTTATTTATTTGGATTTTATTTATTTAGGATTTTATTTATTTCGGATTTTATTTATTTCGGATTTTATTTATTTAGGATTTTATTTATTTAAGATTTTATTTATTTAAGATTTTATTTATTTAGGATTTTATTATTTAAGATTTTATTTACTTAGGATTTTATTTATTTAGGATTTTACCTATGTGGGATTTTATTTATTTTGGGATTTTGGCTTCAGTTACTCTGAGATTTTCTGTATTTAAGATTTTATTTATTTACTTGGATTTTAGGTATTTATTTAGGGTTGTGTCCATTTTCTTTGGGATTTCCTTTATTTATTTGGGGTTTTGGCTCTACTCTGGCATTTAATTTCTCTGTTTGGGATTTTATTTCATTTCTCTGAGGTTTTTGCTTCCTTACTCTGGATTTTATTTATTTAGGACTTTACTCAACTTCTCTGGGGCTTTTCTTGATTTTTTGGCATTTAATTTCTTTTTCTTTGCTTTAATTACCCTGGGAATTGCTTAATTGCTTTGGGCTTGGTTTTAATTGCTTGGGCCTCTTGGGATGCTTGAGGGGAAAACCCTGGAGCTTTTCCCACCCTGGGATTTGCTCCAAACCTTTGGGACAATTTCCAAGGATTTTGGGGAATTTTGTAATTAGCTGGAGGCCGGGTAATTACTCTGAGGGCTCTAGAACTTTTTTTTTTGGGGGGGGGGGGTTTGTTTTCATAGTTGTGTGGGTTGATTTATTTTCCTTTTTCATTATTCTTGTTCCTTTATTATTTCTTGGCCTTTAATTCCATTCCTCGATTATTTTCTTCTCTTGGTTTGTCAAATTTTGTGGGGGCAATTCCCACTTTTTTTTGTCCTCCCACCCCAGAATTTACAAAGCAAAAAAAACCAAAAAACCTCAAAACCCCCCCCAAAAACCCCTCTGTAAGAAGAAGCTTTATTGGTGCACCCGAAGCAGCAGCGTTAGAGGGAGGACAGTAAATTTTTGGGGCAAAACAGCTGGGATTTGGGTCTGTTGGCCTCCATTTGAGTTTTCTGCCCCCTCAAAGGTTCCTTCATCCCACTCAGGTGCAGATGGAGCATCTCAGCTTCGGGCTCCACCACAAGGAGATGGGGGGGGGTGTTGAAAATCCACGTTTTTCCATCACCGATTTGGGGCCAGATCGAGAGTTTTGCCCTTTTTGAAGAGTTTTGCCCTTTCTGAGGAGTTTTACCCTTTTTTTTTGTTTGTTTTTTGTTTGGTTTTTTCTTGCAGGTGCTGGACCTCCCCCCACTTGATGTCCTCCTCTGCTTGGTGTTGGGTCTCCAAACCCAACGGAGATGTTGGGCGGCGCCTCCAAGGATGCGGGGAAATTCCGGAGAAGAAGAGCAGGAGGTGATGGAAGGGGGGGGGGGAGGGGTGGGCGTTGGGGGGAGGGTGGGGTGGTGGGGGATGGGCTTGTCCCCTCGGGGCCTTCCCTTCGTGGTCTCCTTCTACTGCAGGGGGGTAGGTGGGGGCTTCCACTTCCGTCCGCACGAGGTTGGAGGCGCGGCTGGAAGGAGAGGAGAGTTGGGTGACCCTTGAGGCCCTCCTGGTGGGGGGAGGGGAGGAGGAACCATTGGGCCTTTGGCCGTGGTCAGGAGGCCAAGTTGGGGTCTCGCCACCCACGGGAGCTTCGCCCCAGGTGACCCCGGGGGGGTGGGGTTGGGTTCAAAAAGTCTCCGAGCCGGAAGGCGTCGGTGGGCGTCGTCTTCGAAGGCGCTCGGAGAAACCTGGGGTTGGGGAGGGGCCCTGCCTATGGTTGGGGGGGGACTCCGTGGTCTTTGGGGTCCCTTCCAAGCCAGCCAATCAGGGGAGGCCTTCTGGCTGCCTCCAGCTCCCTGGGAGGAGGTTGGGGGGAGGGTGGGGGTGGTCTCTTCACCCAAGGACCAAGCGCAGGGCCAAGAGGTCTCCAGTGGCATCAGGGAAGGTTTGGGTTGAGGTTGGTTGGAGATGGGGAGAAACTTCTGCACCCAAAGGGTCGTCAGGCCCTGGCACAGGGTGGGGGTGGAGTCACCAGGCCTGGAGGGGTCTGAAAGTGGTGGAGATTTGGTGCTGAGGGACACGGGAAGGTTGGTGGACTCGGGAGAGTTGGGTTAAGGGTTGTAGAGTTGGGTTAAGAGTTGGTAGAGTTGGGTTAAGAGTTGGTAGAGTTGGGTTTAAGGGTTGGTAGAGTTGGGTTAAGAGTTGGTGGAGTTGGGTTCAAGTTGGTAGAGTTGAGTTAAGGGTGGTAGAGTTGGGTTAAGAGTTGGTAGAGTTGGGTTAAGAGTTGGTAGGGTTGAGTTAAGGGTTGGTAGAGTTGGGTTCAGGTTGGTAGAGTTGGGTTAAGAGTTGGTAGAGTTGGTTTTAAGGGTTGGTAGAGTTGGGTTAAGAGTTGGTGGAGTTGGTTCAAGTTGGTAGAGTTGAGTTAAGGGTTGGTAGAGTTGGGTTCAGGTTGGTAGAGTTGGGTTAAGTTAGGTAGGGTTGAGTTAAGGGTTGGTAGAGTTGGGTTAAGGGTTGGTAGAGTTGGGCATCACAGTTTTGGGGCCATTCCTGTTTTTTCCAGGGTGTCCTACGCCAAAAGCTAAGATTGGGTGACTCCAGAGGGGTCTCTCTACTCCTGGTCCATCCTGAGGCATCGGAACCTCCCCGGTTACCGAGGGTAACGGATCCGGGAGGGTTGAACAAACGAAACCTCATCCAATCCCAGGCCTGGGGGAGCGGGGGGTCCCTTACCAGCATCACCTCCTTGGTTGTGCGTGTCAGTCGCTGTGGACGAAACCAAAGAAGATGGAGGAATCCTCCTGGGGTGCAACCTAAACCCCAACCCCCCCGGTGTCCCCACGGAGATTCTTCCTTTCCCTCTGGCTTGCCCGGGGCTTCCGTCCAAACCCCCCCGAGGCCGTGGGCGGGGGAAGGGTCACGTGGGGTCACTCACCATCCCGTGAAGTCTTTGGCTTTCCAGGCATCCACCACCTCCGAGATGCTCCCGGCGGCGCGGCCACCCGGCAGCCGGAGGTCGTCCCCGGGGTCGCCGTTGAAGTTGCCACAGGGGGCACAGAGCCGGTTGGCCAGAGCGGCCCCGACGGTCACTGTCACCTCCCCCTGGGAGCTGAAGAGCACGTCCACCCCCGAGGAGTGGGAGACGGTGACGTTGCCCACCCCCGCGGCGATGGAAACGGCTTTGGACACCGCGGCCGGGAGGGGGGTGAGGAGACCATTGACCTGCAGCGAGGCAAAAAAAAAAAAAAAAACCCAAAAAACCCAGAAATGAGGCCAAAAAGTCCCAGGAAAAATCAAACAGTTCCAAGGTGGGGTTGAGGTCGACCACTGGAGGACGTCAAAAGGGAGAGGAGAGAAATCCCCCCCAATTTTTTTCATCAAATCGCCATAGATGACGCCCGTGGCGCCGACAAAGATGTCCAAGAGCACTGGTCCCAGTACAAACCCTTGAGGGGCACCACTTGGGGGCTCTTCACGTCTTCATTCTTCACCCCATGACCCTTGAGGAACCACCTGGGGGTTCCTAATTCCATTTCTTGATTTAATTATTTGCCCCCACGACCTTTGAGGAACCACTTGGAGGTTCCTAATTCCATTTCTTAATTTAATTCTTCCCCACAACCCTTGAGGAACCACCTGGGGGTTCCTCATTCCATTTCTTAATTTAATTATTTGCCCCCGTGACCCTTGAGGAACCACCTGGGGGGTTCCTAATTCCATTTCTTAATTTAATTATTTGCCCCCATGACCCTTGAGGAACCACCTGGGGGTTCCTCATTCCATTTCTTAATTTAATTATTTGCCCCCATGACCCTTGAGGAACCACCTGGGGGTTCCTAATTCCATTTCTTGATTTAATTATTTGCCCCCATGACCCTTGAGGAACCACCTGGAGGTTCCTAATTCCATTTCTTAATTTAATTATTTGCCCCCATGACCCTTGAGGAACCACCTGGGGGTTCCTAATTCCATTTCTTAATTTAATTATTTGCCCCCACGACCCTTGAGGAACCACCTGGGGGTTCCTAATTCCATTTCTTAATTTAATTCTTCCCCACAACCCTTGAGGAACCACCTGGGGGGTCCTAATTCCATTTCTTAATTTAATTATTTGCCCCCACGACCCTTGAGGAACCACCTGGGGGTTCCTAATTCCATTTCTTAATTTAATTCTTCCCCACAACCCTTGAGGAACCACCTGGGGGTTCCTAATTCCATTTCTTAATTTAATTATTTGCCCCCACGACCTTTGAGGAACCACTTGGAGGTTCCTAATTCCATTTCTTAATTTAATTATTTGCCCCCACGACCCTTGAGGAACCACCTGGGGGTTCCTAATTCCATTTCTTAATTTAATTATTTGCCCCCATGACCCTTGAGGAACCACCTGGGGGTTCCTAATTCCATTTCTTAATTTAATTATTTGCCCCCATGACCTTTGAGGAACCACTTGGAGGTTCCTAATTCCATTTCTTAATTTAATTATTTGCCCCCACGACCCTTGAGGAACCACTTGGAGGTTCCTAATTCCATTTCTTAATTTAATTATTTGCCCCCACGACCCTTGAGGAACCACCTGGGGGTTCCTAATTCCATGTCTTAATTTAATTCTTCCCCACAACCCTTGAGGAACCACCTGGGGGTTCCTAATTCCATTTCTTAATTTAATTATTTGCCCCCACGACCCTTGAGGAACCACCTGGGGGTTCCTAATTCCATTTCTTAATTTAATTATTTGCCCCCATGACCCTTCAGGAACCACCTGGGGGCTCCTCATTCCATTTCTTAATTTAATTATTTGCCCCCATGACCCTTCAGGAACCACCTGGGGGCTCCTCATTCCATTTCTTAATTTAATTATTTGCCCCCATGACCCTTGAGGAACCACCTGGGGGTTCCTAATTCCATTTCTTAATTTAATTATTTGCCCCCACAACCTTTGAGGAACCACTTGGAGGTTCCCCACCCCACATTTTCACCCCACCCTTCCCCCCCCACCTTACCCACACCTCCAGGTTGGCGCTGAGGGTGATAAAAGCTTCGCGGAAGAAGACGAAGACGGCGGCGGGGGCGGGGGCGGCGTTGTCCTCCCGGCACTCGCTGACCTCCACCACCACCTTGAACCAGCCGGGGGATTGCTCGTCGCAGAGGGCGCTCACTTTGTAGGTGCCACTGGCCAGGAGCCGCCCCCCGGCGCCGTCGAAGGTGTCCAAGGAAGCCCCCGGGGACACCCGGCACCGCCCTTCCCGCTTGACGCAGCCCTGGGCCCCGTCCCGCCGGGTGCAGACCTCGTCCCGGGGACACGCGGTGTCCCGGCAGAGGAGCCCTCGGGAGGGGTGGCAACTGCACTGGGTGGAGCAGTTTTGGGAGGTGATGGTTTCCCCTGCCTGGGAAGGAAGGGTTTTGGGGTTAACTCCACCCACCTCATCAAAGATGGACTCCCCAGAGCCATGACGTCATCCCCATGGGACAAATCCCCCCCCCATCAAACGAGTCTTCAGACCTCTTGAACCATCCGGATGGGACAAACCCCCCCTCACCGAAGGAGTCCTCCAACCACCTCGTTGGGACAACCCAGCTCCCCGAACATGGACGCCTCAACTTCGTTGCCTCGACTCAACGGGACAACCCAACCCTCCACAGGTGGAGGCCACAACCCAGTGGATCACCCCACCTCATCGCCCCCAAACCAGTTGCCTCCACTCAACGGGACAACCCAACCCTCCACAGGTGGAAGCCAGAAACCAGTGGATCACCCCACCTCATCGCCCCCAAACCAGTTGCCTCCACTCAACGGGACAACCCAACCCTCCACAGGTGGAGGCCAGAAACCAGTGGATCACCCCACCTCATCGCCCCCAAACCAGTTGCCTCCACTCAACGGGACAACCCAACCCTCCACAGGTGGAGGCCACAACCCAGTGGATCACCCCACCTCATCGCCCCCAAACCAGTTGCCTCCACTCAACGGGACAACCCAACCCTCCACAGGTGGAAGCCAGAAACCAGTGGATCACCCCACCTCATCGCCCCCAAACCAGTTGCCTCCACTCAACGGGACAACCCAACCCTCCACAGGTGGAGGCCACAACCCAGTGGATCACCCCACCTCATCGCGCCCAAACCAGTTGCCTCCACTCAACGGGACAACCCAACCCTCCACAGGTGGAAGCCACAACCCAGTGGATCACCCCACCTCATCGCCCCCAAACCAGTTGCCTCCACTCAACGGGACAACCCAACCCTCCACAGGTGGAGGCCACAACCCAGTGGATCGCCCCACCTCATCGCCCCCAAACCAGTTGCCTCCACTCAACGGGACAACCCAACCCTCCACAGGTGGAGGCCACAACCCAGTGGATCACCCCACCTCATCGCCCCCAAACCAGTTGCCTCCACTCAACGGGACAACCCAACCCAGCAAAGCCCCAAGCCGGTTGCGTCCTCCGGAAGAGGACAACCCACCCCCAACTCCCCCTTCCTCAACCAGAAGACCTGGAGGGGGTCAACCTCACCTTGAAATACCGTCCCTGGTGGGTGCAGCCACACTGCTCCAGGGACACGCAGGCCTCTCCGTCGAAGAGGAAGCCATCGTCACACTGGCAGCCCTCGAAGCAGGTCCAGCTGCAGGGGGGTGGCACGGAGAGGCTGGCGCAGGTGAAGTCGCAGGTGCGGGTGCAGAGCTCGTAGTGGCTGTGGGGTGGGCAGGAGAGGGCTGGGGGGAGGGGGGAGGAGAGAAAAAAAACACAGAAAAAGGGGAGAAATGTTATCGGCGCCCTAAAAAATCCTTCCCGGGACACCACGGGGTGTCCCCCTGGTCTTGGGCGTCTCTAAAGGCTCCAAAAGGTCTTAAAACCCCCAAATTCTGCTCTTAACACCCAAATTAAGATCACCGGGTGCCCGTTTTGAGGTCATTTGACAGAAATGTTGGGGTTTTGTTGGTGGAATTTCTCTCTCTTCCAGGGTGAGGTTTTTTGGTGGGAAATAGGTGATTGAAACCCCCAAATTAGATTTTGTTGTTGCTGTTGTTGTTCTTTTTAGGTTTAAAAGGTGAACTTGCCTCAAAAGAAGGGCCAAAAAAAACCAAACAACAAACCCCTCACGTTTGAAAAATTGGAAGGTTTTGGTGCAGTGAAAAAAAAATGTGGGTTTGGAGAAGAGGAGGAGCTGGAGCATCTCCAAGGAGATACCTCGGAGGACTTACGGCAAAAAGTGTCCGTCCTCCACCCGCCAATCTCGGCGCCGGCCGCCTGGCACGCGGCGGCGTAGGCCTGGAGGCTGTAGCAGAGGACATCTTGGGCGCCGCCGGCGGCACAGACGTCGTGGAGGCAGTGGTTGAAATACTCCACGGGGCTCACCCGGCGGTGACACGACCCAAAAGGCCCCGCCGGGTCCCGGATGAGCCCGCAGGAGTCGCCGGCGCTGTAGGGAGCCGCGGCGGCGGCGTCACAGGCCGGGCAGGCCGCGCCGGAGCAACCGTCGGTGCAGGCCCCGTTCTCCGTTGGGACCTTCCAGGAGGTGACGAACTCCTCGGTGCTCTGCGCCAGGGACCCCCCGGGCAGCTGGAAGTCGTCCCCGGGGTCCCCGTTGTAGTTGCCACCCAACCCGCAGACGCGGCCCCGGTAGACGTCGGGGATGGTGACCAGGAGGTAGGTGGCCGTGTTGTAGAGGAGCCGTAGGCCGGCGGCCGTCTGGAGGACGATGTTGGTCCCTTCTTGGCCAACCCGGACCTTCTTGTCCCGCGTCACCAGCGGCAGCGTGTAGCGATCCCCGTCCACCTGGGGGGGGGGGGACACAGAAGGTGGGGAGGGGCTGTGACACGTGTGCCCCGCGGGTTGGGGACATCCCGGCGGGGTTTTACGCCCGGCGGGAGCTCGGCCGCGCGCGGGCCGCCGCGCCTCGACTTACCATCACCTCCCAGCTCCGTCCCCGCTCCACGCTGAGCGTGTACCCGTGGATGGAGACCACCACCTTCTTCATCAGGGCCACGTTGCCCCTCCCCCCCGCGTCCTGCTCCAGCAGCACCGTGAAGTTGGTCAACCCCCGCCCCGCTCCGCAGAGCCGCGCCAGGACGTAGGTGCAAGACCCCGGGAGGTCGAAAGCTCTCCCGTCGAAGGTGACGTAGTGGGGGTCGCCCGAGACCACCACCCGCCCGTAGCCGGTGGGGTAGCACCCCAAGACCCCGTCTTCCACTCGGCACTCCTCGTGGGCTCCGCAGAAGGCCTCCTGGCACTCCAGCACCCCCGGGGCTCGGCAGCGGCACCGCTCGCGGCAGGAGGCGTAGAACACCTCCCCCTTCTTGTAGTAGCGGTCGCGGTGCTCGCAGCCGCACTCGCCCGCCGGCACGCACTCGTCGCCGCTGAGGAGGAAGCCCTGGTCGCAGAAACAACCCTCAGTGCAGGCCACCAAGGAGCAGTCCCCGGGGAGAAGCGGGCCCCGGCAAGTGGCCGGGCAGCTGGTGCCACAGAGCTCGTAGTGGGAATGTTGGGGGCAGGAAGGGCCTGGAAGAGAAAGGTGAAAAAAGATGAAACTCAACTTGGGAGCGGCGGTTGAAGGCCTCGAGGTGAGGAGGTGGCCCAAGGATGTTTGTGCCCCCCACCAATCCTTTGGGATCTCCAAGGCCTGAGCTGGGGCAGCCCGGTGGTGGGACACGAGGATCCTTGAGGTCCCTTCCAACCCAACCCAACCCAACCCAACCCAATCCAACCCAACCCAATCCAACCCAACCCAACCCAACCCAACCCATGGTTCCGTTTCCGTCAGCGCGTGGAAGGCTGGGGAGCCAATGCAAAGGAGTCGTGGGTGGTGGAGCACCAGCAGAGGTGACTTAATTTGCATAAATATGGGTGACTGGGATTTATTTTCATTTCCCCCTCCTTGCATTAATTAAAGATGCGAAAGAGATCAGGGTTTATTTTTGCATTAATTTGCCTTAATTAAATATGTGGAGGGAGATCTGGATTTTTTTTTTTTTTTTTTTTTTTTTTGGCCTCCTCCACCCTGTTGTTCATAGAGCCTCTGGAGGGCAACTGGAATTTATTTTTTTCTCCCCCTTTCTTGCATTGAGAAAGCCAAGGAGATTGGGGTTTATTTTTTGCACGAAGGAGGGAGCAAATTTTGTCTCAAAAATGAGTCGCGTTTGAACTCAATTTTTTGGCTTTGGGGCTGCAGAAGGAGAGAGACTGAAGTAATAATTCTGGCAGGAAAATCCTGATTTGCATCTAAATGCATCTTTTGTCTGCAGGGCTGGAAAAAGGGAGGCTGACATCATCCTTTGGCCATGAAAATCCTGATTTTTTTTTTTTCATCATCTCTGCATCTAAACCCATCGTTTGGCCTCAGGGGTGGAAGGAGACGTTTGTAAACGGGGAAAATCAACCCGATTTTGAGTTTCTGCTGCCTCAAAGTAAGGCCACGAGGGTTGGTTGGGCTCCCAACCTTTTTCTGGCCAAGCCCTGGGGGGGGAAGGTTTTTGGGGGGGCCTCCTCACCGCAGAAGGTCGGCGTCCGCCATTGCTCCACGGCGAGGCCGTGGCTCTGGCACTGGGTGACGTAGGCCGCGATGGCCTTGCAGAGGGTGTGCCGGTGGCCTTTGTAGTGACAAGCGTCGAAGGCGCAATCCTCCAGGAAGGGCGCGGGGTCGAGGAGGAGGTGACAATGCCGGAAGGGCCCCCCGGGTTGGGCGATGACCCCGCAATAACCTTCCCCGCGGTAGAGCCGCTTCTCCTCCTCGGTGCAGCTGGGGCAGTTCTTCCCGCAACCCCCCGAGCAGCCGGGGACCTCCCCGACCTTCCAGCTCTCGGCCAGTTGGGTTTCATCGGCCGCCCGCCGGCCCTCGCGGGTGAGGAAGTCGTCGTCGGGGTCGCCGTTGGCGTTGCCGCAGAGGCCGCAGACGGCGCCGGCGTAGTCGGCGGGGAGGAGGACGCGGGCGTAGCTGTGCCAGTCGAAGCTGACGCGGAGGCCGAAGGCCGTGCGGACGAAACCGTGGACGCCGCTGTAGTAGAGCTCGAATTCTCCTTTCTGGGCCATGGGCAGCTCCACGAAGGCCCCGTTGAGCTGTTTGGGGGGGGGGGAAATGGGGTGAAGGGTTGGGTGATATTGGGGTGGTTGAAAGGCTTGGAGGTTGGGGGGAGGTTTGGTGGAACCCAAAGGAATTGTGGGGAAGTGGAAATTGGTCAAGTTTGGGGAGGGTTGGTAAAACGGGGGTGAATTCCTTGAGATTTTGGGGGGGGGGTTTACAAAAAATTTTGCACTGTGAGGGATTTCCAGGGAAAGGCAAATTGGTCAAATTTGGGGAGGGTTGATAAAGTGGGGGTGAATTCCTTGGGATTTGGGGGGTTTTACAAAAACTTTTGCACCGTGAGGGATTTCCAGGGAAAGGCAAATTGGTCAAATTTGGGGAGGGTTGGTAAAATGGGGGTGAATTCCTTGAGATTTTGGGGGGTTTTACAAAAAATTTTGCACCGTGAGGGATTTCCAGGGAAAGGCAAATTTGTCAAATTTGGGGAGGGTTGGTAAAATGGGGGTGAATTCCTTGAGATTTTGGGGGGTTTTACAAAAAATTTTGCACCGTGAGGGATTTCCAGGGAAAGGCAAATTGGTCAAATTTGGGGAGGGTTGGTAAAATGGGGGTGAATTCCTTGAGATTTTGGGGGGGGTTTTACAAAAAATTTTGCACCGTGAGGGATTTCCAGGGAAAGGCAAATTGGTCAAATTTGGGGAGGGTTGGTAAAAAGGGGGTGAATTCCTTGAGATTTTGGGGGGGGGGTTTTTACAAAAACTTTTGCACCGTGAGGGGTTTCCAGGGAAAGGCAAATTCTTCAAGTTTTGGAGGTTTCTTGCAAATCAATGCAAATTATTTGAGATTTGGGTGGTTTTTGGAAACCCTTTTGCACCAGGAGGATTTCTGGGCAAATGCAAATCAGTGAAATTTGGAGCATTTTTGTAAAACCCTTTTCAGAGGGGGAATTTCAGGACAAAAGGCAAATTGTTCAGAATTTGGGTGTTTTTACAAAACGGTGCAAATCCCCCCGAGATTTGGGTGTTGCACAAACACTTCCGCAGGGGGAGGGGCTTCCAGAGAAAGGCAAATTGCTCAAGATTTGGGTGCTCCTGCCAAAAGCCTTTTGGGTGAGGAGGATTTCCGGGCTCCGGGTTTTAGGTTGAGTGGAAAATATTTATTGTTCAGGGAGAAAAAAGAAAAACCAAGGTGGAGCCGGTGCTTTTGTGCAAAACTTTTTGGCCCTGAAAGCAGGGGCAGAATTGAACCTTTCCCAGATAAACTGAGTCATTTCTTGTTTTGTTGGGGTTTTTTTTTTTGTTCTTTGCAGTTGTCAGGGAGAAAGGAAACACAAACTCCCGAATCCCCATGGGAAGCCAAAGGCCTTAAGGGTTTTTTTATGGAATGTGGAAGTGTTTTTGTTGTTACTCATGGATATTACGTTATGCACGGAGATTTTTTTCGGTTTGCTGGAGAGAGATAATAATTTTTTTTTTTTTTTCCCCCAGCTCAACATAAACACGATGTAGGGCTATTTGTTTGCTGGTTTTTTTTTTTTTTTTAACCTGAACTTCTGGTTAAAATTCAGGTGTTGGGAGCCCAACCAGCTCCTCGGGGAGATGCCAGGCAGAAATTGAGGCTTCCACAGGGGGGAAAAATGGAAAAGAAAGCAGCTGGAGGTGCAAGATGGAGGCTTCTGGTAGACGCCTACCTTGACCTTGCGCGGGTGCTCCTGGCTCATGGTGATGACGTTGCCGTAGACCTCCAAGGTGAGGGTTTTGGTGAAGGAAACAGCTTTGCTGCCCCGGTTGTTGTTCTCCACCTTGACGGTGAAGGGGACCAAGTTGGGGTCCTGGCTGCAGAGGGCGGCGAACTGGTAGATGCAGGTCCCTTGGAAGTCGTAGCGCGCCCCGTCGAAGGTGGTGTAGTGAGGGTCCCCCGTGCCGATGCAGGTGAGGTGTTGGGTGGCCTGGCAGGTGGCGACGCCGCCCACCGTGACGCATTTCTCGTGGGCTTTGCAGAGGCTTCTCCTGCAGACCACCTCCCCCCCTTCCCGGCACCGGCACCGGTTCTGGCAGCTCCCGTCTTCCCAAAATTCCTCCTGGATCTTGTAGGAGCGCCCGTTGTGGGAGCAGCCGCAGGTCCCCGCGGGGACGCAGGAGGCGTTGAGGAGGACGAAGCCTTGGTCACACTGGCAGCCGGGCTGGCAGGGCTGGGGACAGGAGGTCGGGGGTCTGGGGGCGAGGCAGGTGGCCGGGCACGCCGTCCCGCAGGCCTCGAAGTGGCTGTTTGGAGGGCAGCTCCGGGCTGGGGGAGGGGAAGGTTGAGAAGAGGAATTCGAAAAACCTAAAAAAAAGGCAACGCGAAGGATGAGCCGAGAACTCGGCGTTGAGCGCCCGCGCTGGAGGTGTTGGAATCCCCTACAAAAGGGGCTCCGAGACACCCCCTGGGGACACCCCCAACCTAATTCAGTCCCTCAGGGGCACCCGAAGCCGGGTGAGGTGGATTGTGGGGTGGTCGATCACGAGCAGAGCGCCACGACCCTTCCCTTGACGTTGGCCAAGTTGACTTCTCCAAGCGGCGGCCTGGCCTGAGCTCCACGTGGCCCCCTCCTCCCTTCCCCCCCCCCAAAAATGCTCGGGGACCCCCATTCTGAGCTCACCACAGGCTGCCGGGTCCTGCAGATCTCCACACCCGTCCTGGCAGGAGGGATCCCTCCAGCTCTCGGCCCAGTCCCCCGCACCGGTGGCCCGAGTGCCGTCGGGAAGCGTCGCCTCGTCCTCCGGGTCCTCGTTGAAGTTGCCGCAGAGGCCGCAGGTGGCCCCGAAATAACTGCTGGGCACGGCCACCATGATGGCCCCTTCCTCATCGTAGGTCACCTGGAGCCCAAAATCCGTTTGCAGGATGACCCGGCCCTCGTTTTGGAAGATCTGGATCTTCCCACCTTCCAAGGTGGTGGGCAGGGTGGTGACTTTGTTGTTGACCTTGATGGGAAAGGAGAAGAAGAAAGATGGAGTCCCCAGTGCGTGGTGGCCACAACCCCCCCCCTCAAAAAAAAAACCAATCTTAATATCATCAAAAAAGAGTAAAGCAGCCATTTTCCCCCCCCACATTTTGTAGATCAGAAGATCAGAACCCAAAGGTGTCATGGGAGAAGCAGCTCCATCAACTTTGGGCCTTAAAACCTCATTTTTAACCCTCCAGCAGGGAGGAACCTCTTGTGATTGGCTCTCCATGATTGGTGGGCAAGATGGGAACCTCACAGGAGAGTTGCAGCCTTAAAAATCACATTTTCCACGATACCAACTCAAAAATGATCATGGATGAACCGGAGGACTCTCAGGTTGGGTCCAAAGCTTGATTTGGAGAGTAGAATTTCCCAGTTTCCTGTGGTTTTTTTTGCTGGCTCCCCTCTATTTTACTATTTTTTTTTTTTATTATTTTCTGAATTTCAGCCTCACCCACCAGGATGTTTCCTCCTCTTGGCCCAAGAGGCTTCCGTCCAGAAAACCCGGGAAAACCCACCTGGACTTTGCCTCCCTCCCCTTCTTGGATGGAGACGTTGTAGGCGTAGACGTTGACGTTGGTCACCGACCTCCCCGAGTCTCCTTCTCCCTTCTTCTCCTCCACCACGAAGGGCACCAGGGTGGGGTCCTTGGCACAGGATTTGGCGATGGTGTAGGAACAGCCCCCCCGGATGTCCACGGCGGCGCCGTCGAAGGTGTGGTACTGGGGGGACCTTGTCCCCAAGCAGGTCCCCATGTAGTCGTGAGTGCACACGGCCTCCCCCTTCTCCATCTTGCACGTCTCCTTCGCCCGGCACTCCACCAATCGGCAGGGATCTGCAGGAAGCCACGTGACATTATTTTGGGGGGGGTCGGTGGGGGATTTGCCACCGGAAGGGACCCTGGGGGCGACGCAAGCGTCGCCGTCACCGTAGACGGCCAACCAGCGCCTCCAGCAGGGATTTATCCCCGGTGGGTTTGGGTTGGGTCATCTGGGTTGGTCACTTGAGGGCCCTTCCATTGATTACTCGATGATAAACGATTGATTTATGGGGAAAAAAGGAAAAAAATTGATCCCAAATGGGCTCAACCCCCTTAATCGTTGACTTGGTCATCTGGGTTGGTCACTTGAGGACCCTTCCATTGATTACTCGATGATAAACGATTGATTTATGGGGAAAAAAGGAAAAAAATTGATCCCAAATGGGCTCAACCCCCTTAATCGTTGACTTGGTCATCTGGGTTGGTCACTTGAGGACCCTTCCATTGATTACTCGATGATAAACGATTGATTTAGGGGGAAAAAGGAAAAAAATTGACCCCAAGTGGGCTCAACCCCCTTAATCGTTGACTTGGTCATCTGGGTTGGTCACTTGAGGACCCTTCCATTGATTACTCGATGATAAACGATAGATTTAAGGGGAAAAAAGGAAAAAAATTGACCCCAAGTGAGCCCCCAACCCCCTTAATCGTTGACTTGGTCATCTGGGTTGGTCACTTGAGGACCCTTCCATTGATTACTCGATGATAAACGATTGATTTATGGGGAAAAAAGGAAAAAAATTGATCCCAAATGGGCTCAACCCCCTTAATCGTTGACTTGGTCATTTGGGTTGGTCACTTGAGGGCCCTTCCATTGATTACTCGATGATAAACGATTGATTTAGGGGGAAAAAGGAAAAAAATTGATCCCAAGTGGGCTCAACCCCCTTAATCGTTGACTTGGTCATCTGGGTTGGTCACTTGAGGACCCTTCCATTGATTACTCGATGATAAACGATTGATTTAAGGAAAAAAAGGAAAAAAATTGACCCCAAGCAGGCTCAACCCCCTTAATCATTGACTTGGTCATCTGGGTTGGTCACTTGAGGACCCTTCCATTGATTACTCGATGATAAACGATTGATTTATGGGGAAAAAGGAAAAAAATTGATCCCAAGTGGGCTCAACCCCCTTAATCGTTGACTTGGTCATCTGGGTTGGTCACTTGAGGACCCTTCCATTGATTACTCGATGATAAACGATTGATTTAGGGGGAAAAAGGAAAAAAATTGATCCCAAGTGGGCTCAACCCCCTTAATCGTTGACTTGGTCATCTGGGTTGGTCACTTGAGGACCCTTCCATTGATTACTCGATGATAAACGATTGATTTAAGGGGAAAAAAGGAAAAAAATTGACCCCAAGCGGGCTCAACCCCCTTAATCGTTGACTTGGTCATCTGGGTTGGTCACTTGAGGACCCTTCCATTGATTACTCGATGATAAACGATTGATTTATGGGGAAAAAAGGAAAAAAATTGATCCCAAGTGGGCTCAACCCCCTTAATCGTTGACTTGGTCATCTGGGTTGGTCGCTTGAAGCTCTCGTTGATTATTTAATTAGAAATGATTTGTTTTTAGGTTATTTAGAGATTAAATATTCCTCCGGGTGGGTTTGGCCACCTTGAGCTTTGGTTTGAACGTGTGGGTGGATTGTTTGAGGCTCCTCCCATTGATTGTTATATTTCTGTAAAATTTATATACAATTAACCCATTACAATAGTTATATATTAATTGTAATGATAGATTATTATTTATTTATAGATCATCCAAGTGCTCACGCTTGGATTTGAACGTGTGGGTTGATTGCTTGAGGCTCCTCTCATTGATTATTTAATTATAATAATTGCCTGTTACTTTTCCAGGTCATTTATACATAATTAATCCATGACAATCCTTATATATTAATTATAATAATTAAAAAAAAATATTTTCAGGTTGCCTAATAGAAGGGAACCATCACAGGAGCCCACGTTGGGTTCCTCCCCCCCTTTTAGACCTTCTTGTCCTGAGAAAAGCTGAATTTGAGCCCAAAGCAGCCAAATCTGAGGGGGTTGATTGTTGTTTTTTTTTTTTCAGGAGACAAATAAACCATAACTCCTAAAAAAAAAAAAAAAAAAACCAAAAAGGGGTGGGAGGAGGGCAGGGGGAGGGCAGAGGGAGGGCGCTCACCGCTGTCGCAGACGCCCGCCGCCCCGTAGGCCTTCTGCTGCCGGATCCCCACGCTGAGCACCCCGAAGGGGGACGTGGGGTGCTCCAACTTATGGACGGCGAACTGGGGCCCCAGGGCGAGGCCGGCCCAGGCGTAGTCGGTGCCCGGGATGGGTCTCCACGCCACGTTTCTCAGGGGGGTTCTGTTGAGGGTCAAACCGGAAGTCTCCGAGGTCTTGGCGATCAGAAGGGCGTGGTTGTCGTAACCCTCCAAGGCGAAGAGGCTGTAGGAGCTGCAGTAGCTGGAGACGTCCGGGATGGTCATAAAAAAGGGGTCGTAGGAGATGGAGTCCTTGTCACCTCCGTCGGCGAAGAAAATGACCTGGATGCCGGCGTTGGCCGAGAGGGTCAAAGAGTTGGAGGCCTGGAGGCCGTAGAGCGTCGAGCGGTTGGGCCGTAGCTCCCGGACGCTCTTGGTGGCGCCGTGTCGAGCTTCCAGGCGGGTGGGTTGGGAGGTGGAGACGTAGACGAGGTCGGATTGAGTCTCGAAAGGCAACGGGGGCACGATGAAGGTGGTGCCCCAGCTGGACACGGGCTGGAGCTGCTCCACCAGGTGGTCACAGGTGGAGAACCTGGCCAAGCAAGTGTGGCCGGTGAAGACGGCCACGGGTTTCTGGGCCAGGATCTTGGTGCCGGACATGTCGGCAGCACTTTGGAGTTGGGCTGCTTGGAAAGGTTCCAGGTGGAGGGAGAGCACGGAGCCCCGGGGGTAGGCCCGGCCCTCGTAGGTGACGGTGGCTTTGAGCTGCACCTCGACCGCCGTGGGGTCCTCCCAAGCGGCCACCACGAACTCGCCGTAGCGGTCGGTGCCCACGTTGGGCGTCACCACCAGGTACTCGGTGCCCCAGCTGTGGACGGGGTAGACGACGGCGGAGTCGACCGAGGTTGGCTTCTCGTTGACCATCACCACGGAGATGGCGTTGTTGGACCTGAGCACCACGGTGTTGTGGAAGCTCCTGCTCCCCACCATCTCCGCTTGCGGCGGGATCTTCACCAGGATGGTCTGGCCCGCCGCGGCCTGGACGGTCATCCTCAAGCCCGGCTTCTTCATGGAGATGGTGACGGAGGTGAAGGGCGAGTAGGCCGTGATGAGCAGCTTGAAGTCGCTGTTGAGGCTCTGCCGCAACCCGTTCTGCATGAAGGCCACCACGAAGTCCTCCCCCAGGTGCCGCAGAGACGCCGCCCCCGCCGCCGGGAGATGGAGGCCGCCTGGAAAAGGGAGAGGAAGAGGAGGAGGAGGTGTTGGGAGCCTTCGTCAGCTGCGAGGTCACTGCTGGGGGGCACCAAGTGGGGAGAGAGAGGCAGGTGGGGCTCGAGGTGGCACCTGGGGAGGGGCCTGGGGGGGTATGAGGTGACATTGATTGGGTGGGTGGGTGGGTTATTGGTTGGGTTATTGATGGGATGGGTTATTGGGTGGGTGGTTTATTGGGTGGGTTATTGATGGGATGAGTTATTGGTTGGGTTATTGATGGGATGGGTTATTGGAAGGGTTATTGGTTGGGTGGGTTATTGGTTGGGTTATTGGGTGGGTGGGTTATTGGTTGGGTTATTGGGTGGGTGGGTTATTGGTTAGGTTATTGATGGGATGGGTTATTGGGTGGGTGGGTTATGGGTTGGGTTATTGATGGGATGGGTTATTGGGTGGGTGGGTTATTGGTTGGGTTATTGATGGGATGGGTTATTGGGTGGGTTATTGATGGGATGGGTTATTGGAAGGGTTGGTTGGGTGGGTTATTAGGTGGATTATTGGGTGGGTTATTGGTTGGGTTATTGGTTGGGCGGGTTATTGGTTGGGTTATTGATGGGGTGGGTTATTGGGTGGGTTATTGGTTGGGTTACTGGTTGGGTTATTGATGGGTGGGTTATTGGTTGGGTTATTGGGTGGGTGGGTTATTGGTTGGGTTATTGATGGGATGGGTTATTGGGTGGGTGGGTTATTGGTTGGGTTATTGGGTGGGTGGGTTATTGGGTGGGTGGGTTATTGGTTGGGTGGGTTATTAGTTGGGATATTGGGTGGGTGGGTTATTGGTTGGATTGGGGTGGGGGAGGGCAGAGTTTGGTCTCTCCTCAAGGGCTGGGGGGGTGGCCCTGGGAAAAATCTTCTGAGACGATTCCCGTTTTGGGGGGAATTTTCCAGGTTCTGATGAGTTTCCCCACCCTCTTGGCACTCACCCCACCACAGGATGGCCCAGACCCCCAGCACCGCGGCGGCGTCGCCCCTGCCCCCCATGGCTCTTGGGCTGCAGAAAGTAACAAAACGATCAAATCGGAGAAAATTTTCAAAACTCCACCTCTTTTTTGTCCCTGCCCCCAAATTCTGAGGTTTTGTTGCACTTCCGCTCCTCCCAAAATTCCACATTTTTCCCACTCAGACCCCCGCCCGCCCCCAAAAAGTGAGATTTTTGCCCTTGCCCCCACCCACCACTGTGTCCTGTTGCATTCACCCCCCAGTTCTGCTTTTTGCACCCACACTCCAAAAATCCCCCAAATCCGGTTTTCCCCCTCAAAATCCTTCCCCAAATTACTTTTATTGCACATCTCCCTTTTTTCCCATTTTCCCTTTCCTCACTTTTTTCTTTTTTCCCACTTCCCTACTTTATTTTGCCCCATTTTTCCCTTTCCTTCCCAAATTTCCCTTTTTTTTTTTTTCCCTTTTTTCCCCCCTTCCCTTTTTTTTTCCCTTCTCCTCCCTTTTTTCCCCTTTACTTCCAAAATCCCTTTTTTTCTCTCCCTTTTCCTTCTCTCTTCCCCTTTTTCCCCTTTTCCTGTTTTTTCCCCCTCCACCTTTTTCCCTTCCCCTCCTTTTTCTCCCCCTTTCCCCTTTTTTCTTCCCTTTCCTCCCCTTTTCCCCTTTTTTCCCAGTTCTCTCCTTTTTTCCCCCCTTTTTATCAGTTTCCTCCCCCTTTTTCCCATTTCTCCTCATTTCCCCTTCCCCCCCCCTTTTCCCCTTTCCTCACCTTTCCCTCCTTTTTTTCCCATTTCTCCCCATTTTTCTTCCCCCCCCCTTTTCCCTTTTTCCTCTTTTTCCTCTTTTCCCCCTTTTCCCTCAATCTTTTCCTCCCCTTTTTCCCCTTTTTCCCCTGAAAATCCCTTCAGAACCCCTCAAATTCCAGAGCACCCCCAGGGCTGGGGGGAGGAATTTGATGAATTTCCCATTTTCAGCTCTTTCCTCCTCCCAAAAATAAATCAAAATCATTATTTTTGTACCTTCCCCCTCTCCCTACCTCTGCCTTTTACTCGAGCCCCAAAATCCTCCGTTTTCTCCTCAAATCCTTGAAGCAAATCCCAGCCCCAACTTCTTGGTCCTCCTTTTATTCTGGGGGGGGTGGGTTGTGTGGGGGGGTGTGTGGTTTTTTTTGTGGTTTGGTTTGGGTGTTTTTTTTTTCAGAAAGAGGGAAAAAAATAAAATGACAAATGCAGACGCCCCCCAGGGAGAGGCCCACCCAGTGCTGTGACATCACTTTTGGCCAAAAAAGGTGAAAAATGGGGAAAAAAAAAAAAAAAAACTTGTTTTGATTAAGGCCGGGCCAGGTCTGGGGCAAAGAGCAGCAAAAAAAAAAAAAAAAAAAGTTGGAATGACTGAAGAAGGATTTGCTTCTGCTGCTGCCTTTTTTCTATTTTTTTCTATTTTTTCCCATTTTTTCTCTTTTTATTCGCCTTTTTTTTTTTGTTTGTTTCTCTTTTTTCTTTTTTTACTATTTTTTCCCTATTTCTGTGTGTACAGCCCCAACCTGCCCAGGATTTTTGGTCTGCAAGGGGGACAAAACACCAAATCCACACCTGGAGAGCGTCCGAACCCCCAAATTCACGCCCAAAAGCGCCCAAAACCCGAGGAATTTCTGCAAATCTCCCCAACGAGGTCACGAGAAACGCTGCCATGGCTCAACTCTGATTTTTATTGCTCTGGTTGGTTCATCCCCCCCACGTGACCTCCTCCTCCAACCTCAACGCTGGGGTCGACGCCGCCAACATCCGGGTTCATCTACGAGAAGAAACCAAGAACTCAACGTTTTTTCCCCGAGCGATTCTCCGTTCTTTTTTCTTTTTTTTTTTTTTTTAATTTTTTTTGAGGTTTTCACCCCAAAACTCCAACTCACAACCAGCAGTTGTTGATGTCGACCACCTTGGGTGGCTCGGGGGGGACGCCCGTCACCTTGAAGTCATCCACCTGGAAGACCCAACGGCCCCGGACGCCGACGTTGGAGGTGTCGGTGACGTTGACGATGGCCTCGGTTTGGGAGCCGGGGATGTTGTAGAAGTTGGTGTCGTCTCCACTGTTGAAGCCGGCCTGGAAATGGGACCAAAATGGAGGCTCAACCCCCACCCAAGGAACCAATCAGGTTGGACAACCTCCTACTGCTCTTGGGGGGATCCCCCAAAAAAAAAAAAAGTTATGGGTGAACCTCCAACCGTTGGTCAACTCAGGGTTGTCCACCCCTCAAAAAAAAAAAAAAAAAAAGTTTGGATTGGTCTCCAACCTTCAGCGTTGTCGGCACCGAAGGATTTTGTGGACCAACCTCCAACCTTCATTGTCCCCAGGAAGTGGCACCCCCAAAAATCTTCTGGGTCAACCTCTCCTCATTGTTGTCCCCGGATGGCCCGGGACAACCTCCCACCGTGGCCAAACCTTCAACATTTTCCTCTCCAGAACAAATCCCGACCCAAACTCCTCCCGTTGGGGTCGGTTTCCCCAAAACCCTCGGGCTGGGCTGAGGTCCCACCTTGGTGTTGTCCCCCCAAAACCCACCCGTGCTCAACCTCCTCCCCTCCCCCCGTTCCCCAACTCCCTTCATCCCCCAGGGGATCCTTCAGCCCCACCTACGTGGGCGGGGGTCCCCCCGAGCCCCGTTTCGGCGTCCCCCCCGCTGGCCTCCCCCGTGGTCCACTGGATGTCCCCGTAGTTGAAGATGATGAAGGACTTCTTGGTGTCGGTGGTCAGGACGGCTTGGAAGGTGTTGACCTGTGAGGAAGAAGAGGGAGAGGTGACCCCAGAAGGGGTGGGTTGAGGAGATCTGAAGGGGGAGGTGTCAGCTGCTCGCCCTTGGAAGCCATCTTGACCAGGCCTGAGCCCTCCTGTCTGGTTGGTTTTGGTGTCTGCCTCCCCAGACGAGATATTTTTGGGGGTCTCGACCAAGGCCCCGTTCTCTGCAGGAGGGAGGTGGCCAAGAGGGTCGTGGCCGAGCTGGTTTGGCACCTTGGTGACCTCGGATGTCGTGGAGGCAAATGGATGGGTGGCCAAGGCCAACGGGTTGGCGGTGGAGGCCAAGAAATGAGTGGTGAAGGCCGCGGGTGGAAGGTGAAGGCCAAGGAAGAGGTCACAAAGGCCAAGAAACACATCGTGAGGCCCAGAAAGGGGCCACGTGACCAAGAAATGGGTCACGTGACCCATAAATGGGTCATGAAACCAAGAAATGGGTCATGAAACCAAGAAATAGGGCAAGGAGGCCAAGAAATGGGTGAGGAGGCCACAAAGACCAACGTGAGGTCAACTGTGAGGCCAACGGAAGGGCTGAAGGTGCAAGAGGTGGGTCAGGAGGACACCAAGTGGGTGATGGGAGCTCCCGAGTGGGGTCCCAAAGCCCCCAGGTGACCCCCCAACCTTCTCGGAGACGGAGCCGTAGTAGGCGACGCGGTCCCAGGTGGCCACGAAAGCCCAAGTGGCGGCGAAGGGGACGTCGGGGAAGTATTGGTTGATGTCCCGGGTGACGTCCCCCAGCAGGGCGGGGTCGGTGGCCTCGCGGTAGAAGACGTCCCCCCCCAGGACGTTGTTGACGTCCGCCCAGAAGGGGGTGAGGAAGGCGCGGCCGTCGGCCAAGGGGAAGGGGTCGGGGATGTAGTGGTTGACCTTGACCCCGAAGGAGATGACGCCGTTGTTGTTCACCTGCCGGAGACACCAAGGCCAGGACGGAGGTGGCGGCACCCAGCGACACCTTGGCACGAGGTGGGTGGTTGGGGGGGGGGGGTCCCCATCCCCTTTTGGGTCTCTCTGACCACACTCGGGGGGGGGATCAGGGTCCCTTGGGCATCTCCAGGTCAACTTTTGGTTGGCCATGGAGCCCCCAACCACTTCTCCAACCCAAGACCTGGAACCCAACGACCAAACTCCTCCCAAGGTCACCAAGATTTTTTGGGGGGGTTTTGGGGGTTTTTTTGAGGGGGGGTGGGGGTGGGGGGATGGGTCAGGTGACCAAACGGAGCGGAAAAGGGGGAAATGGGAGGAGGGGAGAGGTGGGGGTGGGGGCGCCCTACGTAGAGGTCCCGCTGCTCTTCGCCGTAGAAGGTGAAGGGCGTGGCCAAAGTCAACTTCTCGGAGGTCCCATCATCCAGTTTGGGGTTTTTCTGGTCCCCTTGGTCCTCCCCGTAGGGGTAGAGCAGGGAGGCTGTGGGGGGGCAGAGGTTGAGGTGTTGGGGGGACACCAAACCCCCCCCCCAAAAAAAAAAAAAATCCAAAAAAACTCGTTTTGGGGTGAAACGCAACGATTTGGGTCTTCCGGGATTTAAATGGCCACGTGGGGTGGATTCTGGGGGGAGGGGGGGGGGGGGGAGGGGAAGGGAATCCCCCCCCCCCACCCTCCGTGGAGATTTGAGGGGAAACGACACTTCCCTGCAGAGGTGACCCCATTTTGGGTGGGAAAACGGTGGATTTAGGCAAAACCCACGGTCCCAGCGCTCGCCTTGCTCTTGAGTGGGGATTTGAGGGCAAAAAGGGTGGAAATGGAAAATTTAATTTTCATAAAGCCACCAATGGGGGGGGGGGGGGGGGGGAGGAAGCTTCTCCCTTCCCTTCAAGGAGAAACGTCCGCATTTTGGGTGGGAAAACTGAGATTTTAGGCAAAAAAAAAACCCCAAACGCGATTCTTTTCCTCGCGTGGGGTTTGGGGATAAAAAGGGCAAAAATGGAACATTTTCAAGAAATCAAGAACTTGGGTTTCTTTCTTCCCTCCTGCTGCCACCTCCCAGCAGAAACGGGGGAATTTTTGGGGGAAAAACCCGGGGTTTGGGGCTGTTCCAACTCTCACCTTTTTCTCCTTCCTCGTGGGCACCGCCGGCGGCTCCTGGGGGGGAGGGAGGGGGCAAAGGTCAACCCAGAACCCCCAAAATTCACTTTTTTTGGGGCTTTTTTTCTCACTTACCAAGCAGCAGGAGCAGGAGGGTGAAGGCGAGCGGCATCTCAGCTCCTGCAAAACCCCCAAAATCCCCCAAAATGGGCAAAAAAAATGCAAGGGAAAGAGGACAAAAATGCATCCCCGTTTCCAGTTGCATCCCGTTACCCCCAAAAATCCCCATTTTCACCCCAAAAATCCCCATTTTCACTCAAAATCCCCATTTTCATTCCAAAAAATCCCAATTTTCAACCCAAACCCCCCATTTCCAACTAAAATCCCCCCTTTTCACCCCAAAAACATGGGGTGGGGGGCACTCACCTCGCTGCTTCAGATGTCCCAGAGGCTCCACTTTGGGCTGAAACCCGACAAATTTGGGGTTTTCTTCGGTGGCGTCTCAGGGTTTTTAACACCACCATGAAACGACCCAAAAAGCGCCGGAATCCGCCAAGTTTTGGGTTTTTTTGGGTTTTTTTTTTTTTTTTTTTTGCCTG
>NW_027285990.1:0-7500 GCF_036169615.1 Heliangelus exortis | reverse complement strand
CTCAAGCCCGACGGCCGCCGGGCGGGGGACGTGGTGGAGTTGGCACAGAGCTGGAAGGTGGCCAACGAGAGCCACTGCTGCCACGACGCCTGCGACGGCGACTGCGGCCGCTGCCCGGCGGCCGAGGAGGAAACCTACAAAATGGAGGCTTCCTGCGGGCTGCTCGCCCTCGGGACGGGGCCCTTTCCGGAGCTGCCACGGCGTCCTTGACCCCGAGCTCTACCTCCAGAACTGTGTCCACGACCTCTGCCTCGCCCGGGGGCTCCACGCCAAACTCTGCCAAGCCCTGGAGGTCTACGCCGACGACTGCCGGGAGGAGGGGATCGCCCTCTCGGATTGGAGGACGCCGGCGCGTTGCCGTGAGTAGCTCCTGGTTGATGGGGGAAACCTCCCCGTTGGGTGGGCTGGGTGCTGGGGCCTTAATTAGGGTGTAATTAAGGCACAATTAAGGCCCACCGGTCTGTGGTGTCCCCACCCCACCACGACCAACATGGCTCCACCCAACCATGACCACGGTGTCCCCCCCTTCCCCAGCTCTCTCCTGCCCCACCAACAGCAACTACACCTCCTGTGGACCTTCTTGCCCCCCAACCTGCAACGCCGACGCCGCGCACCCCACCTGCCACGCCCCCCCCACGCCCACGCCCACGCCCACCCCCTGCCTGGAGAGCTGCGCGTGCCAGGAAGGCTTCGTCTTGGACGCCAACCGCTGCGTCCCCGGGAGCCAATGCGGTTGCGTCTTCGGTGGCCTCCTCCGCGGGCCGGGGGAAGAGTTTTGGGGGGACGACACCTGCACCAAGCGTTGCGTCTGCCACGCCACCTCCCGGCGGGCCGTGTGCCGGCGGGGGGGGTGCGGGGCGGGGCAGGAGTGCCGGGTGGAGGAGGGGATCCGAGGCTGCTACCCCAAGAGCTTCGGGACCTGCGCGGCCGCCGGCGCCACCCACTACGAGACCTTCGACGGGGCCAAGTTGACCTTCCAAGGGACCTGCCTCTACCAGTTGGTCGGCGTCTGCAAGAAGAGCCGGGACCTGGTGGACTTCCAGGTGCTGGTACAAAATGGCCGCCAGGACGACCGCCTCCTGGGCCCCGTCGCTCTCGTGGTGGTCAAAGTCTACAACAAAACCATCGCCATCAGCCAGGAGCAGCCTGGGAAAATCCTGGTGGGTCCAAACTCCGCGGCCTCCGCGTCTCCTCCTCGCCCCAACCTCCCCGTCCCCTTCCTTCTCTCCACCTCGATTTTTTTTTTTTTTTCTCTTCTGATTTGGGCAACTCTTGAGGATTTTTCTCCAGTCGTTGAGATCCAGAGCTGCCAGGTTCCTCCTTCCCACCTTCATCAAGAGGAGACTTTTAATTACTCCAATCAAAGGGTCTCCACCTCAGCCGTGGAGCTTTGGGTCCCTCGGAGCTGCCGGGGACCCCGGTTTGGGGCAGATGATGAAATCTGAAAAGTCTTCAGCTACAAAATTTGGGGGCTTTGAGCCAACGTCAAGCTGGGGGTTCTCTGTGGGTCGATCACGTGGTTGGGAAGCTCCAACCTTGGGTGGGGTCCTTTGGGTGGCGGGAAAACATCTTTTTTTTTTTTTTTTTTTTCGTATTTTAGGGAACTTTGATGTTTTTTTGCCTTTCCTCTTTGGCTTTCTTTGTCGTTCACCCAGCTCAACGCCCAGTTGGCCAACCTGCCCTACCACCCCCTGGACAAGAGGATCTCCATCTCCAGGGTTGGGCTGGAAGCAGTGGTGGAGACAGACTTCGGCCTCACCGTCACCTACGATTGGCAGAGCCGCGTCACCGCCCGGCTCCCCGGCGCCTTCGCCGCCGCCGTCTGCGGCCTCTGTGGGAACTTCAACGGGAACCCCCGTGATGACACAAAGACCAAGAGTGGCCGAGTCACCTCCAACCCTGACACCTTGGGGCGCAGCTGGAAGGTCACCGCCACCCCGGGTTGCCTGGAGATGTCAAAGGTTGAGTGTCCCTCCCGGGCGGCGCCGCGGCGCGAAGGCTCCGAGCAAGGTTGCGAGATCCTCCTCCAAGAAGAGGGCCCGCTGGGACCTTGCCACCCCCACCTGGACCCCAGGAGATACTTCCAGGACTGCCTCCGTGATTTTTGCCTCTTCCCAACCCGGGAAGATGTCGTCTGCTCCATCGTCGCCCACTACGCCGCTTCCTGCCAGGCCCTGGGCGTGGCCATTGGGAGCTGGAGGACAGAACAGTTCTGCAGTGAGTTCAACCAAAACCTTTGTTTTCTTCATCGGGGCCCAACGTGGGGCAGGCCCGTTGGGTGAGAGAACATCCTGGGTGCCGCCCATGATGGGGGAAATCTCCAGGAGGTCACAGGTGGTTGGTTGTTGAGTTGGGTTCATTGCTGGTAGAGTTGGGTTAATGCTTGGTGGAGTTGGGTTAATGGTTGGTAGAGTTGGTTGATGGTTTGTTGAGTTGGTTGATGGTTTGTTGAGTTGGTTGATGGTTTGTTGAGTTGGTTGATGGTTGGCTGAGTTCGTTGATGGTTGATTGAGTTGGTTGATGGTTGGTTGAGTTCGTTGATGATCTGTTGAGTTGGTTGATGGTTGGCTGAGTTGGTTGATGGTTGGCTGAGTTCGTTGATGGTTTGTTGAGTTGGTTGATGGTTGGTTGAGTTGGTTGATGATCTGTTGAGTTGGTTGATGGTTTGTTGAGTTGGTTGATGATTTGTTGAGTTGGTTGATGGTTGGTTGAGTTGGTTGATGGTTTGTTGAATTGGTTGATGGTTTATTGAGTTGGTTGATGATCTGTTGAGTTGGTTGATGGTTGATTGAGTTGGTTGATGGTTTGTTGAGTTGGTTGATGATCTGTTGAGTTGGTTGATGGTTTGTTGAGTTGGTTGATGGTTGATTGAGTTGCGTGATGGTTTGTTGAGTTGGCTTAACTCTCAGCAGAGTTGGGTGAGCAGTTGTTGAGTTCACTGTTGGCAGAGTTGGGTCAACAGTTGGGTCAACAGGTCTTTAAGGTCTTCTCCAAGCGGAAGTGGAGGATCTCAGCTCCACCTCCTCACCAACCTCCTTGTCTCCTGGCAGATGTTTCCTGCCCCCCCCACAGCCACTACGAGCTCTGCTGCCAGGACTGTGCCCGGAGCTGTGGTGGCGGCGGCGGCGGCTCCGTCCCCACGCGGTGCTCGGCGCGGTGCCGGGAAGGCTGCGCCTGCGACGGCGGCTTCGCCCTCAGCGGTGACCAATGTGTCCCCACCTCCCAGTGCGGGTGCCACCACCAGGACCTCTACTACAAGCTGGAGGAGACCTTCTCGCCGAGCGAAGAGGAGCGGTGTCGGTGCCGCGCCGGGGGGAGGATGGAATGCCAAAACACCACAGAGTGCCCCGGAGGAGGGGAAGGGGAAGTCATCGACGGGGTCTTCCAGTGCCCACCCGCCACCCCGGGGACCTGCGTGGCCACCGGGGACCGCGCCTACCTGTCCTTCGACGGGGTGGCCTTCAACGTCTCGGGCACCTGCTCCTACGTCCTGGCGGAGACGGGCGCCGGCGCCGAGGTCCCCCGGTTCGTGGTGAAGGTGGAGAAGGAGGCCCGGCAGAAGAGGAAGGTCTCCGGCATCACCGCCTTGACCGTTGAAGTCTACGGCCTCAACTTGACCTTGAGGAGAGACAAGAGAGGAGCTGTCATGGTGAGGTGGCTCTTCACGGTCTACCTTCCGACCGCGGCCGGTAGCCAAGGCCGTGGGGGTGGGGAGGTCCACGGAGGGTGCTCCACCTGGGAGAATCAGAGAGTGGGTTGGGTTGGAAGAGGATCTAGAGGGTCCTTGTAGGGTGCCAAGGTGGCGATGGCCAAGCCTGGGCCTCGTGGTCTGGCCAAGATCTCCAGGCTCGTGTTGACCTGGTGAGCGCGAGCTGCTTGGTGATGGCCATGGCTTGGGGAGACCCAAAATCGATGGGGAGGGGCCCTCACCCCACCTCCGAGCCCCACTTTGCCTTCCAGTTCCAAACTGGGAGCCGCCAATCCACGGAAGGCTTGGTCAGAAAATCTTCTCCTCCTCTTCGAGAAGGTTCTGGAAGTTCACTGGAGGCTTCCCCACCCTCTCCCTCTCCCAGGTGGACTCCGTATCCCACAACCTCCCCACCATCCTCAGCCAGGGCCGGGTCTGGGTGCAACGCCACGGCTTGGGCGTCCTCCTCCAGACCGACTTCGGGTTGGTCGTCCACTACGACCTCCTCCAACACGCGGCCGTCACCGTCCCCCAGCCCTTCCGGGGCCACCTCCGCGGCCTCTGCGGCAACTACAACGGCCAAGGCCGCGACGACCTCCTCCTGCCCGGTGGCCAAGAGGCCCCCGACTCGGTGGCCTTCGGCTCGGCCTGGAAGACCCCCGAGGGGTCCTGCAGCGACGAGTGCCCCCAGGACTCCTGCCCCCCCTGCACGGAGCGGAAGTTGAGGATCCTCCGGAAACGCAACTACTGCGGTGTCCTGGTGGCCCCCGACGGCCCCTTCGGCTCCTGCCACCGCCTCCTCGACCCCGACTTCTACTTCCAAAGTTGCCTCCACGACCTCTGCCTGGCCCAAGGGGACACTCAAGTCCTCTGCCAGAGCCTCCAGAGCTACGCCGCCGCTTGCCAACACGCCGGGGGGGTCATCGGGGCCTGGAGAAAACCCAACTTGTGCCGTAAGTCGCCGGCACCCAAGCCTGGGAGGGGTTTTTGGGTGGGAAGGGACCTCCAAGACGATCCCGTTCCAACCAACGTGGCCGGGGGACACCTCCCACCAGCCCAGGTTGTCCCAAGCCCCATCCCACTTGGCCTTCGACACTTTCAGGGATCTGCAGCTTCCCTGGGGCACCTTCCAGGTGAAGAATTTCATCCTGAGGTCCCGCCTGCATTTTCCCTTTTTCACCTCAAAACCTTTCCCCTCATCCCATCACCCCAGCCCCTTGTAAAAAATTCCTCCTCAGCTTCCCTGGACCCTCCTCAGGTCCTGGTGGTACCTGGGGGTGCTTCGGGGGTTCCGAGGTCTCCCAGGAGCCTCCAAACCACCTGAATTCACTCAGTTTGTGTGACCCAGGGGGTTCTGCAGCCCTGAGGTCACCTCCGTGGCCTCCTCCATCATCTCCACATCCCTCTTGGCTTGGGGACCTTGACCCAACATTTCAGGACGTGTTGGATCCGTCCCCAGCACCCAAAGTGGTTGTGGGAGCGGAGTCTTGGAGAGGTCGCCCAACCCCGGCCTTGGTTGGACGTTCTTCCACCCAACTTGGTTCTTCTTCATCTTCTCCATCTTCATCTTCATCTTCATCTTCTTCGTCTTCTTCATCTTCTTCGTCTTCTTCTTTCTTCTTTCTTCTTCTTCTTCTTCTTCTTCTTCTTCTTCTTCTTCTTCTTCTTCTTCTTCTTCTTCTTCTTCTTCTTCTTTTCTTCTTCTTCTTCTTTTCTTCTTCTTCTTCTTCTTCTTCTTCTTCATCTTCATCTTCATCTTCATCTTCATCTTCATCTTCATCTTCTTCTTCTTCTTCATCTTCTTCTTCTTCTTCTTCATCTTCTTCTTCTTCTTCTTCATCTTCTTCTTCTTCATCTTCTTCTTCATCTTCTTCTTCTTCATCTTATCTTCATCTTCATCTTCTTCTTCATCTTCATCTTCTTCTTCATCTTCTTTCTTCTGCGTCTTCATCTTCTTTTTTCTTCTTCTTCGTCTTCATCTTCGTCTTCTTCGTCTTCTTTCTTCTTTCTTTCTTCTTTCTTCTTCTTCTTCTTCTTCTTCTTCTTCTTCTTCTTCTTTGTCATCTTTGTCTCCATCTTCGTCTCCTCCTTCTCCTCCCCCTCCCCCTCCTCCTCCCCCTCTCCCTTCCCCTCCCCTTGCTCCTCCTCCTTGTTCATTATCTTCATTGTTTTCGTCGTCTTCGTTCTCTTCTCCTTCTCCTTCTCCTTCTCCTTCTTCATCTTCATCTTCATCTTCATCTTCATCTTCATCTTCATCTTCATCTTCATCTTCATCTTCATCTTCCTCTTCCTCTTCCTCTTCTCCTTTCCACCTCCTCAGCCCTCCCCTGCCCGGCCAACAGCAGCCACTCCCTCTGCACCGACCACTGCACCAACAGCTGTGGGGATTTGGGAAATGCCACCAAGTGTCCCCAAACCTGCCTGGAAGGTTGCCAGTGCCACCAAGGCTTGGTCTTCAACGGCCACGCCTGCGTCGCGCCGGAGGAGTGCGGGTGCTGGCAGGAGGGACAGTACTACCAGGTGAGCACCGAGGAGGGGGCACTTTGGGGACATTTTGGGGGGTTTTGAAACATTTTCCTCCTGGTTGGTGTGATGGGAGGTGAAGGCCGTGGGGGGAAGGGAGCTGGGGGAAAAAAAAAGGTCCTGGAGATCTTCTGGGGTTGGGGATGATGATGAGGAGGATGATGATGATGATGATGATGAGGATGATGATGATGATGATGGTGATGATGATGGTGAGGAGGAGGAGGAGGAGAAGGAGGAGGATGCTGATGCTGATGATGATGATGAGGATGATGAAGATGAAGATGATGATGATGGTGATGATGAGGAGGAAGAGGAGGATGATGATGATGATGGTGATGATAATGGTGATGAGGAGGAGAAGGAGGAGGATGATGATGGTGATGATGATGGTGATGAGGAGGAGAAGGAGGAGGAGGATGATGAGGAGAAAGATGATGAGGATGATGATGATGGTGGTGGTGATGATGATGAGCATAATGATGATGAGGATAATGAGGATGATGAAGATGAGGAGGAAGATGATGGTAATGATGGTGAGGAGGAGGAGGAGGAGGAGGAGGAGGAGGAGAAAGATGAGGATGATGATGAGGAAAAGGAGGAAGAGGAGGAGGAGGAAGAGGAGGAGGAGGATGCTGATGATGATGATGGTGATGAGAATGATGATGAAGATGATGATGAGGAGGAGGTTGATGATGATGAGAATGATGATGAAGATGAGGAGGAGGAGGATAATGAGGATGATGAGGATGAGGAGGAGGAGGAAGAGAAGGAGGAGGATGATGAGAAAGATGATGATGAGGATGATGATGAGGAGGAGGATGATGATGAGAATGATGATGATGATGATGATGGTGATGATAGTGATGAGGAGGAGGAGGAGAAGGAGGAGGAGGAGGATGATGATGATGAGGAGGAGGAGGAGGAGGAGGATGAAGAGAGAGATGATGAGGATGATGATGAGGAAAAGGAGGAAGAGGAGGAGGAGGAAGAGGAGGAGGATGCTGCTGCTGATGATGGTGATGATGAGAATGATGATGAAGATGATGATGAGGAGGAGGATAATGAGGATGATGAGGATGAGGAGGAAGAGAAGGAGGAGGATGATGAGGAGAAAGATATGAGGAGGATGATGATGATGATGAGGTTGATGACAAGGTTGATGATGATGAGGAGGATGATGATGAGGTTGAGGATGAGGATGATGATGATGATGATGATGATGATGAGGTTGAGGTTGATGATGATGATGAGGTTGATGATGATGATGACGATGATGATGATGATGA